>NC_054538.1:44446242-44548742 GCF_017654505.1 Polyodon spathula
TCCACTTTGAAGATGGTTCTCATGCAGTTTTTCAAGGAAGAACTTTCTATGGTGATTTCTATGTTGATTTTGTGAGTAGGTTTACCACTGAATTCCATACACCGTTTCATGAATGTAGTGCAACAGAAGATATTTTCTTGTTTGCAAAAAAAAATAAAAAATTTCTTGTTAAACCAAGAGAATCAGAGAATAAGTGATAATAACTGCCATTGATGTTTTTCCCTGGGCAGATCAGATGGAGCTGTGTGGCAGTGGCGTGTTAAAAAAGAGGCTTTGTGAACATTATGATTCGATGTACTCCTGTGAGGCATGCTTTTCCAAAATGAACATAATCAAAAATAAACACTGCAATCAGATAACTAACGAGCACCTGCAGCAGTCTCTTCATATTGCTACCACAGCCCACACCCCCGACATCAAAAGGCTGGCACTGAAAAAGAAGTGTAATTTTTCACACTAGACTCTTTTTTAAATTATTTTTTAATTATGACTTCTGCTTCATGCTTTTTTGTGGCTTGTAAATAGTTAAGAAAAAAACAAAGCCTAAACAGTTTTTTCTATGTTGGACTGACCTTCTGGCAAGTATGGTTAGCTGCGTGCTGATGTGTGTTCATGGACCTCCGAGGGAGGAGTATATGAGGTAAGTGGCCCTTCATTGAATAGTGATGGGAACCCCTGCCCTATAAGCAGAGGCAAATTATTCCCCACTTTTTGAAGGAAAAAAACAAGATTGTTATTAGAAACAAGGAGAAAAGCTATCAAAGCTCTTCAGCCATGATGATATAGGCGCAGGTTTAGAATAATAGGGGCTGGATTAGGTGCCATTTTAAAGCTGGCTTCCAAATGCCAGAAACCCAGTGGCCATGTGACCTTGAAAAATAGTTGGTTTGTTTAAATTATGCTTAGGGTAATAGAAGCAGTTAGTCAGAGGCAGTATTTTACAGCACCATCTAAACAACATCTAAAAAATGTCACAAAGCAATGTGCCACTTAGAACATGTGCCTCGTAAGTAAAAGGCAATTCTGCTGGTAATTTTAGTACTTGTGCTTTCTTGGTAAATTCTACCTACAGGTTGCAACAGTGTAAGTAAGAATCACTTTTCCAAATGTGGTTTAGACTCCCATTAACCATCCTGGTTATAAAGTCACATTAGTCTTCACTGAATCTAATGCAAATTTCTCGTACTACAAGGCTATGGTTAAGTGAAATCCATTAGTTGTCCACAACTAAAGTATAAACCTTATCTGGAAGTATTCCAATCACTGCCTGACAGCTATCAATAACATAATTTGTATCCCTCTTATTTAAAACTATAAAGGTAAAAAGTACTAAGCTGAACTAGGTAAGGGAAAATTACTGTCATAAATTGTAACAAGGCAAATTGTCCTTCTGTTTTTGTTGAATGGCAATGTCAGGTTATAGCAGTGTGCATTAATTTGTGTCAGCTGTAAAGATTTAATGTAATTTATTAATGCCAAGCTACTGAGATTTTGTCATTGTTATTTATTATTCAAACACTAAAAGAAAATGAACAGTAATTTCAAATCTCAATTTACATGTAAATTTTGCATGTAAGTTTATATTTACAGGTTGCTGGTAAATTGATAGGGAAACATATTGTGAAATTACACTAGGGATTCCTTCTGTACAAAGTTCTCTTAGAGATTAGTCACTAAAACGTCCTTTGAATTTGCAAATGAAACCAGAAGCTACTTAAATAAAATGTGTTAGTTTGATTTTTACAGTTGTTCAATAACCATTTATAATGAAACTGAAAGCTGCACAGAATCCTGAACTTCCAGTAACAGTAAACGCTGTTTACAGCTCATGTCCTCTAGGTACTTGGGACACTATCATAATAAACCTATAGAAATGACAAATCAGTTTTTGAACTGGGAAAGCAGAGGTCACAAACCTCTTGAATTCATCATAGTATTCTTCCTATTTCCTCATTTGGCTAGACTTAGCTCACTTGGACTAAAACCTGATAAATGTTTTTTTATTATTATAGGTCATGGGTCTGCCTGCATTTTAGACATCCAATTTTATACGGTCTCTTCTTCTATAACAGCTGCCCATTACTGCCTTACTGCCTGCACTTTTTGGTGGTGACATCCCCCTTCCAACCTGCAGTCACAGACATGAACCTTCATGGAGTTCTGTAGTACCACAAGTGATGACAGCTAAATGGCCAAAAAGGTATAAAAGCAACCCTACTCTCAAATATATACACTTTGTGGACCTACAAAGAATCCACAGTAATATATTACAATTGGCTCAAGCTTTATCCTGGCTTTACCCTGTTTTTGTTCGAGCGTTGTCACAAGGACAGTAGAGTGGTGACATCAGAACAAGGAAGTAATACAGAAGTGACTGATGAACTGATATGATGTAGGCGCTTGTTTGAGCCAGTTTATTTTAAAAAAAAAAAAGTTGTACAAAACAGAAAACACCGACTGAACAAACAAAACGACGCGTTGGCCAAAGTAAACAGACAAAGTCGACGAACAGAAAAACAAAGTACTGTGCTGGAGTTTCCAGCACGAAATAGCAATTGTTATTTTAATGTATTACTCTCCTTCTCTCTCACCCATTCTCCACCCAGGAACACAAAACCCAGAATGAGTGAAAACATGCTGCTTTTATGCAGCTGTACCGAGACTCGATTGCTAATCAATTATTCAATAGTCTCGGTACAACTGCACATGAATTAATTTAGTGCAATTTCCCGTACTCACATATTATTACGTTACCTGCACGTGAAGTGCTGTGCAATCCTCATGCCTAAATACAAATATACATTTTAAATTCACTTGTGTTACACAGACCCATTTATATCCTGTGTACCAATGACTATACACCAACATTAACACACAACATGCAACATATAAACATAAATATGCACATGGGCGGGCACACTGCCACAGCGTCCATTATTCTTCTCTCAATTCTCTATCTCTATCTTGGAGGATAACATAATAATCACAAATCTGAATAAAACAGTCAGGGCCTTGTCTTCAAAGTCATTGTCTCAAGACACTGTAGACGATAGGATTACTGTGGTAATCCGATTGCACTTTAAATCAAGAAAGAAGGAGACTGATCAGAGAGGCTACCAAGAGGCCAATGGCAACTTTGCAAGAGATACAAGCTTTTATGGTCAAAGTGTGCAAATCTGGCCTGTATGGTAGGGTGGCAAGAAGGAAGCCATTACTCAAGAAAGCCCACCTTGAATCCCATGTAGTAAAAAGTTTTGTGGTCTGACGAAACTAAAATGGAACTTTTTGGCCTAAATGCAAAGTGTTATGTTTGGCGCAAACCTAACACACTGCATCACTCAAAGAACACCATCCCTACTGTGAAGCATGGTGGTGGCAGCATCATATTATGGGGATGTTTCTCATTGGCAGGGACTGGGGCACTTGTCAGGATAGAAGGGAAAATGAATGGTGCAAAGTACAGAGAAGTCCTTGAGGAAAACCTGCTGCCCTCTGCAAGAAAGCTGAAACTGGGACGGAAGTTCACCTTTCAGCATGACAACGACCCAAAGCACACAGCCAAAGCTACACTGGAGTGGCTGAGGAACAAAAAGGTAAATGTCCTTGAGTGGTCCAGTCACAGCCTTGACCTAAATCCTATCGAAAATTTGTGGCATGACTTGAAGATTGCTGTCCAGCAATGCTCCCCAAAGTTTTGTATAGAAGAATGGTCAAATAATGCCAAATGTAGGTGTACAAAGTTGATAGAGACCTATTGCAAAAGAATCACTTAATTGTTGCCAAAGGTGCTTCCACCAAGTATTAACTGGGGACAGGGACGGGGACGGGGAGACTTATCCAATTATGATCTTTCAGTTTTGTATTTTTAATATATCATTTTTTCCCTCAATAAAAACTTTTTCCCTCTTAACAGTGTGGAGTATGGTATGTAGATAAGTGGAAACAAAGCCTCATTTAAATGCATGAAACTCTGACTGACACAACAAAGAGACTTTCTATAGACACTGTAATATTTACATATTTATTTAAGTTTTGTATCCATGTAAGTACAAACGGAAAACACATACCTAGTGGTATAGCTTTAATAATAAAGCATACTCATATGCCTTCACATACGGCTCATTAAAGCTCGCGGAGAGATGCTGGACCCCCGACCAACGAGGAAGACGATGAAGATGTCTATAAACATAGTTCCTTTTTTCAAAAGTTTTACTTGTATTCTATTTAGATTTAGTTATTTAATTTTTTATAAGTAGACATAAATCAAATAAACAATATTTGCAAACGTTATATGTGCACTCACATTAAAAGTGCTTTAGAATTTAGTAAAAAAAAAAAAAAATAGAAAACACAATAAAGTTGTGTATTAATCATTATTCCCACAATCGTATTTCTTTTGTTAAATTAGGTTATATCAAAAATAAGGCCTCTTAAAAAAAATAAAAACATTAAAAACTAACCTATTCAAAAAACTGGACTTCGTAATCGTGATTGTTTGATATCTGGATAAATGTAATCCTGCAGTGACATTTTCTGAAAAACCAGATCAAAATGATCCAGTTAAAAGTAATTTTGATTACAAAATCTGGATCACTGTGATACAGATTAAAATTTTTGAAAAACCGGCCCCTGGTCCTTATTTTCAACCGATATAAAAGTCTGACTTGTCTACATTTTACTTTGTACTTACTTTATGGTACTGACCGGTCCTCAAAATAGTCAATATATTAAGACTTGTAGAATTAATGACTAATGTGTATGGTCATTTTGCAGTTCACTGTGCTTTTTCATACTTAACCATACATTTCTGTGCCCGCATTCATTTCTATGATTTGTAGCATATTACTGTGCTTTTATTAGCTGCACTTATTTTATCATTGCAAAAACAGCAGACCTTTGCTTGTTGTGGAGACCCTTTCTGAGTATCAATACACCACAAGATTGATAGCAATACAAGGGCGCATGATGTCAGTGATTTTCTCTATGTCCATTTATTCTAATAACATTATTTTTCCAAATTTCATTTCACTTAGTTATTCACAGCAGTGATTTATTCAAAATAATAATATTTACGTTTTCTACAATCATCAGTTGCTATAAACTGGCTTGTGGCTTGGTAAGGTTGTTTTTTGGTCCTTTTCCATTTTTTCAGGACAGAGTATGCTTGTGTTCACAATGCAGTTTGCAAGTGCACTCGGTTCGTTTATATGGTGTGTGAACCGGATGTTTACAATATCCTGCAAGATATCTTGAAAGATGGCAGCTATTAATGTATTGCTCTACTTTTTAATAGCATGTTTTAGATTCTTAAATATTGTTGTGGAAAAAAGCAGGAGAACAGGGCAGCACTTCTCTAATTTAATAAATACATTTGTTGAATGCCTGCAGTAGGGGAATAGTGCAGTATTCAGTTAGCAATACTGCACTGTTCTCCTACTGTAGGCATTATACAAAGTAATGTGTTGTACCAGTGTTTCAGGGATCATGTTGGCTAAACAGATAATACAGTTAAAGTATTTGGATGACTAGTACATTGCTGTGTTCGCACTGGGTCCATTTAGAGGGTGTGGTCCACACTACAAACAACAGTCTGTTTGGGAAACAAACCGTACTGAGCTTGCACAGAGTCTGGTTCGCTTGCTAAACTTTAATGTGAACTACAATGTAAACTATACAGGGTAAACAGACTCGGAAGTAAACATTTCACATGTAATTTAGTTAATATTCTGAGGAAACAAGTAGAGCAAAAAGAAAATGTTTTGGGGCTACATTAGGGATTGCCCCATTTTTCAGCCTTCATTTTTTGTCCCGGTAGAAAACAGTAAAATTGTTACATCGTCCCGGTTTTGCAATTCTATCATCTTTTACTGTTTTAAGTACAAAACTACTATTATTTAATTTTCCTGCCTTTTAAAGTGTATTATTTTCTGTAACTGTAGCAGGAGTCACTCATTATGAACCTATAAGCTACAATATTTAGTGGTCACTGAAATCAATGTGATACAAACAACTATCAAAAATATAGGGGATCAGAAAGCTTGTATGTCAGGGCCTGTAACACACAGCTTCCCACAGATGTATCAGACTGAAGCAGTTTCAGGCATAATAAAACAAAAGGACAAAAATAGACATTCACTACATTCAGCCACAAATGAAATATAGTAACACACAATAGATATTTACAATATGCTGTTTTTTTGTTTTAATTAATAAAGGTTTAGCAACTGTTCTAGGTTGTAAAGTAACCAATGGTAATCCAGAACAGTTACAGGAATCACAAATTTTATTTAACACAAATTTGTCTTAGTTCATAATACATTATCATAATATCCTATGTTCTCTACAGTATATAATATGTATTTTCTTGTGCAACAAGTAGCATCTGAATGCTTAAAACCAAGCTGCCTTTACAGCAAGTTTCATTGTTCTAAGCATAGATGGCCTTGTATATGAAACTGCCTCCTACTGCTCCTCCAGCCAAGAGAAAACAGAGGGGACAGATGACTGAAACTTCTGTTATGTGGGTGTGCCCAACTCAAAGACACTCACAAGCTCACACAGCACAAGACACACACAAGTTGTTTCAGGATCAAACTGGTTAGCAGTTACCCCAGATATTTTGTGAATGCAACTCAGTGGCAAATGTTTGATCCACAATGGTCTCCATTCTTTCTGGTGCGTTTCCCTTTTTAGGGTCCTCTTTCAAAATGTGAACGATTATACGCTCTACGTGGTGGACAACACAGCCTGAATTTTCAACAATCATCTTAAAACTGTTACCATAGAGTCTTAGTCTCTTATAGATCTTCTGGGATGCATTTGGATATAATCAGGTAGTGTTAAGACAAATTTTACATATATTGGCATTGCACGATTATGAGGAACTTCCATATGTGCATGCTGTAGTTCTGTAACTGATGGGGGTACATCTATCAATCTCAGCTCCAAGAATACTCTCCCAGGCATTACCGCATCCAAAAAAAAGATGATTGCCCCTCTGTTTTTCACAGATCACCAACTGGTTTAATCCTGGCTATACTGTACTCTTTCAGGCATATCTTTCTGGAGTGATCACAGCATACACTAATGGATCTTGTTCAGCATGAATAACAGCTAGAATGTACATTTGACTTGAGGTACACTTGCTTTTCAATAAGGTTTTGTATCTGACTTTCTACAAAGATTGTTTTCTGAAGTTACTGAAGCTGTTGTAGTAGTGCTGTCTGTGGTAATGGATTTTACCAATGTACAAACTTACAATCCAACTTCTATTCAATAGGGTTCTGGACCTTGGTTCTATGACTTTCTACCAAGTTCAAGACTTTTTTAATGAAATCTTACTCAACTTACTGTGGTAAGGTCACTTATAGACTGTATGGACATGGGTGGCATACAATTGATCACAAAAACTACTTCAATACTAAATATTGTCAAAAGAGCAAAACACCATTAACCACCATAATAGGTTGGATTTTATTTTTCATAATTTGAACTTTTTTTTTGTGATAACAGCACAGATAGATAGCTCTCATCAAGATTACACATTAACCTTGATACACAAGATCTTGAAACATAGCAGTGGAACAGTTAGTGGGTTCACAGTCATAATGTAATGGAACCAGAGTTCAAATCCACCTCCGTAGAGAGTAATTTGAAGATACACAGCTTAGTATGAAACCTCAAAAAAGTTGAGAATTTTTTTTTCATTTTTTTTTTTTACGAATGCCGACTTTTTAAAAGGTTTTCCATGTAGTTTCCATGACTGCAGCATCAAATACTTCCCTAAATGACTATGCAGAATAAAACATACTTTTTAAATATCAAGGGGAAATACGCATATGGGGAAAAGCTGACCTTTATTTAATAGCTGAAGCTGAATAATACCGCAAATGAGTAAATGTTGTTTCAAAACATGCTTTAAGAAAAATGTACACACATAATACCTTTTAAGGTGTTGGTGAAAAAAAAGCGCTGACGTACTGCTAAATGTATGTGATGCAAAAGTAAAAAGGAACTGGTTTTATAACATGTTTGTGTCTAATAAAGTACACACAGTGACACAGTATGCAAAAATGAATTGATATTATATTGTATTGTATGTTCAATTGTATATTAGTTACTTCCTTTGTTTTGGTTTGCCTTATTTCGTATCAGACCTGAACACAGCCCATAATAATTTTAGATGTAAGGTCACAAGCTTCCTTTCCATTTAAACTTGATTGACACTGGGCCATTTTGACAAGGCCTTTACATCAAGGAAAACAAAACTTTAATGCTATAAAGCTTTAAATAAATAATTGGCCTACCTGGCACATTAAGGAGTGCATACCAGTTCTTGGTCCTGTGTTAACTAAGATAGTGAATTCCTCTTTAATTTCAGGTGCGGTTCACCAAGATTTGAAACTGGCACAGGTGAGACCTCTTCTTAAGAAACAAGATCTCTCCTGAGGTGAGAGATGTTGAGAGATGATGTATAACTTCTCATCTAGATTATTGCAATTCTTTTAAATCTACATTAAAAACATACTTTTTTATGTGCTTTTATATAACTGGTTGTAACTGCAGCCGTTGTAATACTAGACCTATTCTGTTTGTTTTTTAAACTTTGTAATTTCTCCACCTATATATATATATATATATATATATATATATATATATATATATATATATATATATATATATATATATATATATATAATGTATTATATTGTATTGTATCAGTTACAGTTGCAGACATGCTTTGTGAATTTGGCCCTTTACCACCCTGTGAATCAAATGTTCTATTACTTTCAGCAGTCAGAGTTTATTAGCAAGCTCCACTGCCAAAACAAATTCAGAAAGCATGGGTATGTAAGTATTTAGATTACCAAATAGTTTTATAGACTGCAAGGAGACTTGATACTTCCCATAAATTCCCACCTGATCTCACATAGTTTAATATGTGCAATATAGAGTGTAATATAGAGCATGTGTACAGCTCAAGCTGTATTACTGTACCTCTAACACAGGAAGCAACGTGGTAGGAAAACAATGCTCCAGAAGTTTCATAGTGAAATTAAAAAAAAAAAAAAAAAAAAAAACAATAGGCCTATTAATATCACTGATTATAACATATAACAACTTACTAAAACAATGTTCTGCAGTATTACAAAGACCAGCATGAAGAAAATGATTTCAAACTGCTACAATATTGGTCCTGCATATCTTGAATCAGCACAGCCACTGCTAGTCAATGTATCCCTTCTATGCCATAATGGTAACAGCAGACAATAAAACCCAAAGAAAACCACATTGTTTCTGTGAACTAAAGCGTATGTTCCTGTTACTATCTGTAGCTGGAGGGTCATTGACCAAAACACTACTGAAGCAATATTTTTTAATGGGCTCCCCCTGGCTTTTCCAGTAAGGTTCTCACTTGGGAAGTGAAGGTCCAGAGTACAATTAATCTTTACTAGCTCCTCCCTTAATGTATTGGTTTGAGGAAGCTGCATCCGCCAAGGGACTTTCCTCATAATACTCCAACTGTTTTCCTTTTCTTTCACTTCTGCATTTTTTAAAAGATTCCCTTGGTGATGCAATGTGGTATCTGTCTGTGGCCAATGTTTTTTTTAACAGGAAAGCTTTTTTTCTAAATTAAGAATTGGTGTTTTAAAAACATTATTTTTAAATATTTTCTAACCAACTTTTTTTTTTTTTCATCCTAGATAATCCCTTGACAGCACACCCAAAAACCCATATCCATAGCACATCTAGCTTGGCTGGTGGTTCTTGACCAGTTACAGCCCAAGTTATAGTTTAGTGAATGATCTTAAATTTATTCACAGCAGTTGTACAAATCTATAGTCACAGTCACACACAAGAGAGCTGGTGACCATCTAATAGTTGGGAATTAGTACAAATATGTATTGACCTCTTACTGGGTACTCAGCAGGCATATACAGCACCATCCAAGGGTTATAGCAAATATATTCATTTAGGAGTATAGACCACAAAAAAGTTGACTTGTAGTAAAGGAATTTTAATAGACACGCTTAACCAGCATCTCTGGCCTGCACCAGTGCTGGTCACTGCTGGAATTCCCCTCTGGCATGGTCTGCAGTAAGTAACAGTTTAGATGAAAATACCCTAAAACTTCATAGATGCCAATGTGTTGTCTCACTGAATGCAAACACAGGCAATGAGCATTTAGAATTGTCACCTTTTGCCTTACAAGCTGATTTTATCTCTCTTACTGATAATGATACATTTTATGATCACTTTTTCTGTGTTTTTTTTTTAATTTGACGTCCCCTGACGACTACGTGGGGGACTGTTTTTTGCAGTGTTGACTGGAAAGTCTGGTAGACTTTGGTACCAGTGTAATCTCAAAGTGATACACTGTCAGATTGGAAGTGGTATGCTTTCCAATTTTGGTACAGGTGCAATTAATTGTAATCTGATGGATGTTCTGCTATTGTCAAAAAGAGGTACATTTACTGTTAATTATACATTTTTTCCAAAATTAAACTAGAAACAGAGAACCAGCTTCGTTAAAAGAAAATTCACGACGAACAAGACAAAATGAGAAGTCACTGCAAAGTTGCACAAGAATTTTACAAGACCAATGTATTGCATATGATAAATATCTGCACACTATTTTCCTAATGGTGGATAAATATGCTAAATTACATTAAAAGGTGTAAAAAACTGTAAAATATGATGCATTCAATTTTAAAAGGCGTTTAATACCGAAAACGGCATAATGTGCCAGATTTCAATGGGCGTTTCCCTGCTTTCTTAGCGGAAGTTGTTTGGTCATGCCTAAGCAAGGGCAGTGCTCTGCTTACCACTTTTTAACGCGTAATACTTCACCTGTTCATTTTTATTTATGTTTTTATTTATTTACTTTTAAAAACTTTATAAATCAATCAAATATACTTGGCCAACGCGGCAAATCATTTAAAAATTATGCACTTTGAACCTGTAATGTCTGTAATTTTTCCGCTCTTGTGAGCATTATTTTCTAAACTACACTTGCTATAGAGAACAAGCACTTTTTACTTGACTGTATGCCGTTTCTGTTGTCTTTTACATAAACGTTATCGAGCTTTGCATTTCCATAACTTGTCACTTCCTTTTTCTGTTTTATTATTAATGTCCAGTGGACAACCAGATAGACGACACATTTCACACTATTAACCAGGAAATAGCAAATGGCCAGGTTTTTCATCACAAATAAATAAATAAATAAATGAATAAATAAGTTTTTCCCTGGACCTTTTGTTAATTCTGTACAATCTTAGGTAGTTAATCCAAACCATTTAATTTGGTAGTAATTCATATATAATAATAATAATAATAATAATAATAATAATAATAATAATAATAATAATAATAATAATAATAATAATGTTCCCTTGTAAATAAATAAAGCCGGGTCTATGAGGCAAAATATTACATAGGAAATTGACTTGTGGTGCAGAAGAATGCTATTAATAAACTACTCAAAAATAACCTACGTGTCTCCATCATCGCTGATTGAAGTTAAGACCTCAATATCTTGTCGGCTAAATCCTTCCGGTTCTGGCTTTTTGGGGTGTTTTTCCTCTGTAATTTTACAAATTTGTAAAATTTCCGACAGGTTTTCTGATGTGATGGATGAAGACCCATATGAAGAATCAAGTCTGTCTTCAGTAACACTGTCGTGTTTATTGTCGTTATCTTTTTTATCGCCATCATCTGCCTGCTTTGGTGATTCTTTCTTAATATTGCGATGATCTTCTTGATTTATCGATCTGAGGGAATCTGAAACTGAATCAAAACCTGAATCGCAGATCTCTTCAGAAGGATCCTCCGCCTCCTTTTTTCTGTCTTCCCTAATATCCATGGTTGTGTAATTTAAATTGTATTAAGTTCAACGTAATTTTCCACACAGGGCTTGTGCTTCATTCAGTCGAGACAGCCTTGTGTAAATTTGAGCACAAGGCCGTTCGTTTCTGTAGCAAAACAAACGAAGTGTGTAGTTTCATGCCACTAAAGACTTATCTGTTTTCAATGCTTTACAAAATACAAAATAAAAATAAAAAATCGAGCGACATTAAAAAAAAAAAAAAAAAAAGTTTAAAGTTAATATTTAGTTTTTACATTCGGCAGGAAAAAAAAACGTAAGTTCCTACGTTTGTGGAACATGTCTGAGAATGTATAGCCGTACTTGCGCTGAAGTTCGAGCGGAGCCGAGCCGAGCCCCATACACTCTAGAGCCTATTCTGTCCAAATACCCTGTATTAAAATAGCATATGCCTGTTAATGATTACGGCTTTGGTTAGGGGTGGGTGCGACCCTGTTGTTCAATCACAAGCTGTCTCACTCGGGGAATCCCCAAAGGGAGTGGCTTAGGGATTTTTTCTTTCTTTCTTTCTTTCTTTCTTTCATTCTTTCTTTCTTTCTTTGAAAAACCGGTAGTGAAAGGTAACTTTTTGACTGGAGTCTCCGTGGTTAAGCGGGTTTGTTGAGTTACCTCTGCTCAGGCATCAACTTGTCGTTTGTGCAGCAGGTGACAGATGTCTGCATACAAAACACACGATCAACAAACTTGCTGAGACGCCGTCACCTGACAAACATATTTAAAAAGAAATGCAATTGATATGACTGCTACATTACTCCATTGTTTAGCTTTCATTGAACTATTTTTGCATTATAACTAGAGGGATACCTTTCAATTACAGGTTGCACGTTTCCGAGAGCAAACGTGTAAATACAATGACAATGCAATGATGGTTGTGTAGTAAATATTAGCAGAATGACTGTGGAGCCACACAATAGGACCACTGTGAAATATTGTTTACAAATCCAGTGTTGCTATTGGTGGTAATGCTGCAAATGATTCTGATCAGGATTTTTTATGATATAAACCTACACAGTTATTATAATCCCAACAGTATTTTTCTGTCACCTTAGTTAAATCACTCAAACCCCTATAAAATCTACATTATACAATCACACCCCATGATAACACCAGTGAACCTTTATAATACCTCATCGCAGGTACTATGTGGTGCCGTCTTTCATGTTTTGACCTGCAGTACCACCCTTGCTTTGTAGAGGGCTCTCTGCACATCTTAACTAAATTCATTAAAACAATCTTGATTTGTGAAATGCATAGATCACACAGGAGCACAATACATACAGACTTTCAGTGAGCAGATACGTGTTGAATTTGGAACAAATTCTTATTTTAGCAAAAAAGAGTTAAAGAGTTATCTTGGTTTTATATATAAATATTTTATATCTAATGGGAGTGAATTCAACAGAGTATTAGCAACAGCCCATCCTGTAAACTCATAGGGGGTATTCTCTACCCCCCTGTTCCAGCAACTTTTCATTTATTCCTCCCAGTACCTTTTTGGCTATTGATTGTATCATATTCATCTTCTGAATCATCAACCTAAAAAATATTATTGTAGGTAATATACAGAATTCAAGTTTCTAGCAATGTTAAATGATTATCAGAAAAAAATCAGTAGACTTGCAAAATGGAAAATGTGCCTCATACTACTACTACTACTACTAATAATAATAATAATAATAATAATAATAATAATAATAATAATAATAATAATAATAATAATAATAAAATGCATACTTACAGCATCTTTCCTCATGAATGATCCCTAGGCACCCCAAAATAAAACTACACAAAAAAAAAATACAATTTTTGTTTTTCGAATAGATACATAAAAATAATAATATACCACCTATAAAGAATATATTTAGCACATTTTTCTAGCAAACCAAGGCTAGGTGCATACATTCACACTGTAGGTCAATTTAAGTTGAACTCCTGGCCTTATTGCAGGAAAATGCTAAAATGAAGTAATTGGATTTTAACTTAGTTTATGGTGCCACCCAGTGGTCAAATGTTGCATTTTTTTCAGGCTGCTAAATGGTGCAGCGAGTTCGTTCTTTGAGCTCAGGGCTTTCAGCGATGGTGAAATGAATGTGACTGGTCTCATTTAGCCCCTAGTGGTCATTAGTCTACATCACAAAACCACCACACAATTCAGCACAACGATCTGCTTGAGACACTGGTGATATATTAAGTGTAATTTTTACTTTGATTTTTTATTTATATCATTTCTAAAGCGCTTCAGATCACAAAGTGATTTCACAGCGCTGTACAATGTCCTAAACACAGTCTTACATATCAGGCGGTCTAGAATCTATGCAGCACATATAAAAGTAAATATTAAATAAAATAAGCACAAAACCTACACACAAGAAACATAAAGATATCGAAATAGATCTTAATAGAGATTTAGCGTAATCACGAACCATTATCTTTTAAGAAGTCACAAAAAGTTGCAAGTTAAAATTCATGTGGAAAAACGTGTCATTTTCCACTACTAAAACAGATACAAACAGAGAGCACAACCATTGAGTTACATAGAGAATGCTGGTGCATTTGCAAGTGCTGTACCAGGACAACATCTTTTTATCTAATTAGTTAGCGGACATCATTAACGCTCATACAGAAAATAAAACATTGGCATAGCTAGTATTTTTTAACAGTCTATTGTTGCTTAATAGATTTATTAAAAGGTGTTTATAGTAATTACAGAGCAAGTTAACTGTAATAACGCATTTAGAAAACATAAAAGAAAGGATTAAACTTTTACATTACAAACTCTAAAAGGTTGGGCTTTTTTTGGTGAGGTCACAGTTCACTGTGGGTTACAAATTTGCTTAGCTTTTTGGATGTCACAACCTCACAACTACACAAAAAAACAAAACAAAACAAACAAACAAAAAAAAACCTACAGTCAAGATTTTCTATTTTTATTTTTTGAACTGCAGGCACATCACAAAAATAATATTAAATGAGCAGCGGTAAACGATATTGGTGTGAACCACCGATTGTTAAAAGAAAAAAAATACTGACCACAAGAGGGCAGAACACAATACAAGGAATATATTTTATTGAAACTCCCACTAGGTTAGGAATATATAGTATATTAATGCGACATGTATATACTGGGGAATATTGAGCTGTCGCTATGGAAACAGAAACACCAGTTCCACATGTAGGTCAAATAAAATAAACAGGCTCATCAACTGTCAGTCTGATTGACTAATGACACACATATGTCACCAAACAGCTATAATAAAGACATCACAAATATGCCTGCTTTTGTGCATATCTCACACCTTTATTTTGCCTCGCAAAAGTCCAAGACAGATGGCATTCATAGTATTATGGAATCAAATGCCGTAGGTGCAACAGCACTTTACTAACTTAAAACCTCATTAGTCCTGGATTCAAATGCTCCGTCAGTTTCAACTGAAATTAGTTTGGTGGTCTCAAGTAAGCCAGTGGTCATTAGTCCACATCCCAAAAGCACCACACAATTCAACACAGTAGTCAGTCTCTGCATGAGGGAGACCTGGAAGGCTTCAGGTCAGGACTAAGATGTGCAGCCAGCTGCCTCTTGCTTTCATGAGCACTAAATCCATATCAATATAATTTTTAAAAAGGGAGGAAATGAATACTTCTTTCTCTGTGTAAATATATAATAATGAAGTATCCACTTACTGTATATTTAAGCACAGACATTTCTGGACAATTCAGAATGCATTTGCTATGTAGACAAATGCAAATTATTACAGTTTCAGGGATACTTACTGTATCCTAGGATATATCGCCCTGCTGGTAGTTTTCAATGTTCAGGTGGCTTTTCTTGGAAGGAGGTTATCTCAGGATAACTTTTTCTTTGTGGAGAAACCACCAATCCAGTTAAACACAAAAAGAGAAATCAAATCTTGTTAGTGGTGTATCCTTGATTCCAGCTGGTAAATTAATGTTTTGATTCATTCATTTAATTTAGAAGAGTTGACTGGGAGTCATTCAAATTGGAAGCAGAGGATGCATTACATGCATACAGTAGCCAAGACAATAAATTACACTTTGCTGCATTCATTGCATTATCATAAGTAAAACTGAAACATTTTATTTTGTATTAAAATCCTACAATGTTATAAATTCACAGAACATCTTTTTGTATGCAATGCAGAACTAGTTCCTAGTTGCATTTTCATTATGCACAACATCAAAATATAAGCATAAATCCTTTTTAATTACCATACTATGACAGCCAGTAGAACAGAACTTTGAACCCATGTCATGGTCCTAAAAAGGAGGGTCAATTGTAGTTGTGATTAAAATCGGACTGCCCCATAGCTATTGTGTTCGACCCACATATATAGAGAAAGACAGCAGGTTGGGCCAGCAGTGTTAAAAGGTTGTATTGTCATGTAATTTAAATGGAATGCGTAAGTCTTTTTTATACTAAGCAGACTCAGAGTCTGTAAAGACCAATGCAGAGAAAACATATTATAAATCAATACTGGAGTAACAGAACCCAGAACCATTCGGAATGACTGCAAATAACACACAAAGAGAAATGTTAAAATACAGTGACATGTAATTCAAGTTACTATTTAAAGGGTAATTATTGTTTGTGATAAACTTTACACATGAGAACATCTGTTTACAAAGTATTAACACATACATTTAGCTGAACATGTACAATGGGGCTAATATTCCATTGGTATCTAGAGGTCTTTTTGATGGAAACTGAACAAGGTGCCTATGTGCACTGCACACATAACTATAAAGTCTCCTGGAAAACTGTTATTACATTACACTGTTTAATTGTAAATAAAGCTAATTAGACAACTTTTGCTTTTTGAGAGAATTTGTTTTTTTGTTTGATTATACTGATATGTCTATGTCACCAGCATCTTTCAACAATATTGTTTGAATGTTAAAACAAAGATAAATAAATCATCCCTGGGGGTAAATACCAGCATTTAAGGGTGGTAGACTATTATCATCATCACTATATTTCACACACATCCCACTGTCCAAAATATTATTATACAACTGTTCATTCAAGTAAATATGCCATGAACCCAAACATTTTTTCCCGTGGTTTCATTATCGTTAATGTTGTATATTCGGTGTAAAACATAATAAAACACAGCCTTTGATATTGCTTAACATAAAGTACTGCAACACTTCAGCATAGTGGTGTATTCTTATTCTGAACAAGCCTACGTGTTACCCATATTAATAATACTTGTTTTTCAAATTGTCAACAGACGATGGGGTATTTTCTGTTATGCGTCTATGAAGCTGTGCTGAAACTATCTCTATAAAAATATTTCTTTTTATGGTAGTAGTTTGCTCTAAGAGCCGAGGCAATTATATAAATGATCACTGCAGTTGCAGACAGCAAAGGAGAAAATCACAGCAAGACAAGGTCACGTTTCTCCCCCAGCAGAGGGAGAGAAAGGAAGAAAGACTCTTTCCCTTCAAAGCACCTGGATTGCATTCCCAAGGACTGTCAACGCGACTCGGTTTACCTCTATACATCAATGGATTTCAACTGGTAGAGCTCACGAATAGTATTCGTATATTTTATTTTATTTGTAATTTTTTTTTATGACATGGATGAGGGAATGTGTTTTTTTCTAACAAACCAAATAGCAGCATTTTAACGACGCTGCAAGTGATGTCTTTTTTCGTATTCTCAAAAACGAACGAAGTAGCTGGAGCTTTCGTTAGATACCAAACACCAGTGCGCTGTAGAAAAATAGTTATTATTTAAAGACAACTGCATTTGTTTCCAACAAAAGTTGATGACTATTACAAAAATACCTATTTTGCAACACGGATAGTATATATATATATATAATATATATATATATATATATATATATATATATATATATATATATATATATATATATATATATATATATTCCAAAAACTGTGGTGGAGGCGTGGATTGTTTTGCTCCGATTCTAGATTTATTTTGACACAGGATATCTTGGATGATGTTTGTTGTGCTTGCAGGCAGTTTTTTTGGAATGCTCTGACTTTCGACTTTGTTAAAAAGGTGATCCATGCCCAATCCTCATTACTATCATCATCACCATGTCCCCACCAGCCTCTGCTGCAGCGACTGCCAGGGAAAGCAGCACCATCAATATACCCAATGAAGAGGAGGCTGAGAATGGCAGGGAAGAGGTGAGGGCAATATTTAACTACACTACCTGTTTATGCTAATTTACACCTTTTCCTTTTTATTCCCTTTTCCATGCCTTATATCTTTACAATCTGTTTACACATCGATGTGTGCCACGATCGTGTTTTTGTTTTTCAGATGACAAACCGATATTTGTTTGTATTGGCGAACTAGTTGGTTGTTACCTGTAATTCGGTATTTTCGAAAAAGAAACAAAAAAATAATCTGCATTTACTTCCTTGGATTTCAACAACATTTTACAATATAGATTACAGCACGTATTTCTAAACGGTCTGTTTATATATATATATTTTTAAAGAACAACCTGTGACAAATATCGGTGGTTCACGTGGTCTTGGTATGTTTTTTTTATGTCTGTATGTGTGTGTCTTGTGTGTGTGTTTAGAGGGTTGCATCAAATATAAATGAAGCGTATTGTTGGTATTAAAAGAAGTAGGAAACGTGCTGTTCAGTTCTTTTAATGTTTGCATGCATTTTTTCACGTTTATTCACATACCATCAGAATATATGCCCTATTTGATTAATGAATCTGTTTATTGGGAACAATTTCATACTACCCAGATAATCCTTTATGATCTAGAATCTGCACCTAATAAAAAAATAAATACGTATTTTATGTTTTCACCTTAATGTGGAAATTCAGCATGATTACTCTTTAAGAATACTACCTGTAATCAATGTCTAACTAGCAGGATGTATCCCTTAGCTATTTAATGCACGTGCTATTTGCAAAATGTTCAAATAGTGCATTATTGTCTAGTAAAAAATAAAACATATATTTCGTTTTTTTCTCTTAGGTAAATGTGGGAGCCTGTTATTTTTATACTTTAAGAATACTGTATTGTATTATATTGTTGCATACTATTTTTGGATAGTATAATTGAAGTAAATGATATATTTTAAAAAGCTCAAAACATATTTTGTGCAGATAGTTGCATTGACATTTTTAGACAGAGAAATAAAACACAACACATAAATTCATTATAAAGATGTCACCAGAGCCTCTCTTTGGCACAGAACAAGCACATTATGTTTGTACATGCACTGCTGCTCCTCAAGCCCCATGTGTTGTATGCCATAAAATCCTGAAAGGGTGGGAACAAATAAAACTGAATATGTATGTATGATTGCTGATTTGATGTCCATTGTTCAAAAGAACCAACAGCCTTATCATTGGTAGAATCAGTAAACATAGTTGCTGATGTTCAACACACCAGTTCATGTGGTGTTTATGTTGATCATTGTTCCAGGTACTCAACATACTACTGTAGGTCATGTGGTGTTTATGTTGATATGCAATTTGCACCACTTTTTTTTTTTTTTTTTCAGCCATTACAAAACTAGTAACAAGAATTTAGGCACATTTTTCAATGTTATATTTTTTTCTCACCAAAAAAAAATGTTCAATTACACTTTGGAGTAAAAACTTTAACAAATGAGGCCCAAACATTGTAAATGAACAGCCCCAGATCATACAAACTGAAAACATCATACAATTTTGATAGTATTGTCTCAAAAATGTTATTTTATTTCCCTGGGGAAATATTTAATTTGAGTTAATATAAAGCATATGAGCAGTTTTCATTTGCTTACACTTGTTTGCATTCAAGTTTATTAGGCACTCATTTATTTTGCAAGAGGTGGGCTTTTCCTACAAATGCATTACTTAGTCACCTTAATTCACTTGTTGACTGGGGACTGCAATGAAAAAAAAAGAAAATAATGCCTTAGTTTGAGTCGAGTGTGTGTAGTTCATGGCATACCTGTAGTGTATGTCATCGTTTACTTTCCTTGCCTGTTGAAACAGAACCTCTGAACACTGAAGTAATCAGAAATGTTGGTGTGGTGATAGGCTGTGATTGTACTTGAACTGCCATTCTTATAGATGGTGATGCTTGGTTCTGTTACATTTGCACCCCAAAAAAACATGCCTGAGGAAATGCCTCGAAAAGCAGAGAAAGTGGTAGATTTGGTACAAAAATATTTAGTGTAACAGGAAGTGGTGTGTGATGTACAGCAGTTATGGATTCTGGTGAGACAAGATGAGGTTAAATCTCTGTAACTGTGAATGCAGATAAGCCTGACTCTTTTTGCATAGTGGATAAGATGCTCACTTACATTGTTTCGCCCAGCTTCTGCCCTGTTCCATGAGCAGCACTATAAATATTGTGCCCCACTTTGCAGTGCAAAAATGTATTCCCTGTCTAAGGTGTATAGATTTTATTACTTCAATGCTTAATTTATGCCATCAATGAGGGAGGTGGGTCCAACATACCATGTGCTACAAAACATTGACTTGATTATTTGCTATTCTTTGGCAATGAGGTACAATCCACTGGCTGAAATGACCTAATTCAGTGTATTAAAAAAAATAAAATAAATAGTTCTACCGGCATTTTCATTGATCAAGATAAGTTAAAAAGCCATTAAACAGCACCGTTTTTCTTTGAAACTGTTAAAGTGCTTAAATTGCTTTAAAATGTAAATAATTGCAGTAATGAAGGGAAAGATTCAAGAGAAGCTTTGTGGTTTTACTTTTAATTCTACATGTACAGTAGCTGTATTCCATCCTGTGAACTGAATGGCATGAGGGCTATTTAATGAAGATTCCGATGGGTCATTAATATCAGAATAACGCAAAGTCCAAGATTGTTGTGGTGATGGGTTTATCCTAATACACAGAACTTTGATAATAAAAAAACAACGTATCCAATGTAATAAATGTTACACTTTCATGGAATGGCTCACTAGTCAGATACCATCCGAACTTCCCCCCACAGCTCTGCGAGTGCACCCTAGTCCATTTCAAAACATCCCCTGACATTCAGTCCTGGGTTTCCGTGAAACAAGACATTGGTCCTGTTCCTCTCCACATTTGTAAGGTTAATGTAATGACTCAACATGCTGCCTACTTTGTTTGGTAATACTTCTGCAACATTAACAGTTTCATTCTCTTTCACAAAAGGAATGTGCAGATACCGCTTGCAAAGACCTCAATCAATCTGACCCATTATGTGGTTTTGCTGTGTTTACTAATGTACTGGGGTCTGTTCTCCCAACCACAGTTCAGTTGTGACCAGGGACATTCAAACCCTTGTCACTAGAGGTGAAGGGCAAAAAGTAACCAAACTACCCCTAACCTTTACAGATAAATATACCACATAGAACTATTACATTATGTTCGTAAAGATACCCTGAAATCTATTAATAAGCCTACATTTGTAGTTCTAGTTTTATTAAACAGGTTTTGTTTTTCCATTTCAAAAAATTGGTTAAAGGCTAGAGTAAATGCTATGCCCAAAAAAGCAATACATTCAAACATCTAAATATAAATTAGTAGAATGTAATCGCATTGGTTAATAAAAGTGTATTTTTCAACCATATACAGATTTACAGTAATATATGGATGGTGATTGTGATGTGGTGAAGGCTAATAGAAGGAGAGAAGGGTGGCCTCCCAGCAGACGCAGATGCTGTTGAGGCTAATTTATTTGCCCTTATCAAGATGGAACTGACAATAGGTCTACAGTAGGTTGTGGTGGCCATCTTGATAAGGGAAGCTGCACAGCTGCCGTGTAATCCATCAATACCAGGTTTAAGCAATAGACCAGTCTGCTACAGCTTGGCTGTTGTTAGATTGATGTGGTGGAGTTGGGAGATTATAAGGAACTTGTGTCAGCTCAGCTGAGAAAGTTAGTTCCTTGTAGGGAATAGGCAGGAGAAGCAGAAAGTCAATTACACCTTACTGTGTTCCTGTGACCAAGACTGGTAGCTTGGGAGCCCTGTAACCAGGACTGAAAAGCCTTCGGACCAGGCCATCTCTCTCTTGTTACAAATCCTGTCTGTCCCTGCAGATATTGTAAATATTCTAAATACAAACATGTGCGCACTCTACTCTTGGACTCTTTATTCCTCACCACTTACTGGTAGTGTTCACCTGTACCTCATACACGTGGTGGCAGTAGTGAGATGACAGCACCCCCTGGCGGTACACCACTATGAATACAGACCAGTTCTTGAAATTCTTGCAGGAGCAAGAATGACGGCAGGATGCCCAGGAAAGTCAGCATCAGCTGCAGTGGGCCAACTTCTTTCCCCCTCTGAGCCCAGAAGCGACAGTAGTCAGGTCAGTGCAGCCCATGGTAATGAAGATGACCACGAATGATGATCCTGAGGCTTTTCTGATTACATTTGAGAGGATGGTGGAGGCAGCCCAGTGGCTCAAGGACACTTGGGTGATCAAGACAGCACCTTGCCTGATTGGGGAAGCCCAGGCCGCGTATCGGGCCCTAGATTGCCGTGGCACAGGATTATGAGCAAGTAAAAGCAAACATCTTACATCGCCTGGGGATTACCCCTGAAAAAATCAGTTGCCAAAATTTTTCCTGTGCAGTCTCACCTGTTTTCCCCTAAAATCCGCCTTAAGAAAAGCAAGAGGGAGTAAAGGGTGGAAAATGTAGGCTGGAGGAAGGGACTGGCCTGGCAAGTAACCAATCGCTTAAACAGAGTGGAAAGGGTGTGGTTATACAATGTGAGCTACAGGGTGTGACTCACAAAGCAGGAGAGACTGCTGTTGAATTCGAGCTCTCGATATACTGACATTTTGGGATTGAGAAATTGAGTTGGCCCTTGAGCAAAACAACGATCCGACCTTGAAGCCTGTCAAGAATCAAATTCAGTGTATCGACGGTAAGAGGGTTAACAAATGGAGTCCTATCACTTTTCCATATTTGGCCGCAAAACCAGTTGCTGTACATTGTGTCACACATCTCAAGGACAGGGTAGACTGAGGCAGCTGTTAGTTCGATGTCTTTTTGAACCAAGATGCTCAGCCCATGATATCCCATTTACGGTGCACCTCGAAAGAGAAAAGACAGAAAAACGTATACATTGGTAGCCGCAGCCAGGTATTTACCTATCATGATACTGTCACAGTGCAACAAGGCAGAAATGTTGCAGCTTTGCAATCCTGTTTTTTTTTTCTGAATATATTAAATCAGCTGCACTTCATTAGTCCTGCCACCAGGTGGAAAATGGGAGCAGAAAATGCATTAAACAAACCAGCAGGAAGCGCAAGCGTTGCTAAAAGGCACATGGTTTGGCGTTCTGCTCTTACGTCAATTGATTGTTCACGTTCCTGTTCCTGTGACATATTGGGTTCTACTAAATAGATCCACGCTGATCCTGAGCTCAGTTTCAGCTCAAAATCTGATCCAGAGTCGGATCAGAGCTTGATCAAATGTTTTAAAATGGAGAAATTAAGACAAGAGCGTGTATCCTTGGATGCACAGTACATGTTTGCATCCTATTGCAGATTAGGCCTTATTATAATATTAATGTTCATTAATAAAAAATAAAAAAATAATAAAAAAACACCAGTTTGATACACTTGAAACACACATTGCTTAACAAACCAAATACCTATGTGTCAGAAAACGTAACCAATTCTAAATAAATAATTAACTTCATATTTTTTTTAAAGCTTTGTTTCAATTATTATTCAAAATTTTTTTGGTCAGCAATATATATATATATATATATATATATATATATATATATATATATATATATATATATATATATTATTTATCAGTTTAAATTTCATTCAGTTGTGCCTAATACACAAATAAATCACAGGGGTGGGCATAACAATTACTAACCACTACATATTAGGTGTTGACAAATTACATTATCCTAGTTTTACTGATTTTAATGAACGGCTAACTGTTTACAGTCTACAGACAGTGAGTTCCAAACTTTAAACGTGTTCCTGTTTACAGGTAAGAACTCGACTTTATTCAGAATATATTGTGTTATTGTGTTGTAGGCATTATATTGCAATAATGTCTGTGATGGTAGTTGTTTATGTATTAAGTTTAAAAATGTTTAGTAAAACATGGCCTCAAGTTTTTGGAAAATTGATAAACTTTCAGTAACGAAATACAAATCTAGGTGTGAGAGTCTGTGCGATGTATTTAAACACCCAAAATAATTTTAAATGAGAAATATATTGTGAATAATTTGGTATAATAATTATGTAAAGCGTGCTTGGTAAATGATTACATTTTTATTGATGTCTATATTTGCACACGGTAACAATGTTTGTGTGTGTGTGTGTGTGTGTGTGTGTGTGTATGTGTGTGTGTGTGTGTGTGTGTGTGTGTGTGTGTGTGTGTGTGTGTGTGTGTGTGTATATATATATATATATATATATATATATATATATATATATATATATATATATATATATACAGTGCCTATAGAAAATCTACACCCCCTTGAACTTTTTTCACATTGTGTTGTGTCAGGGCCTTAGAGTTTCATGCATTTAATTGAGGATTTTTTTCCACTTATCTGCACACCATACTCCACACAGAGTTAATACTTGATGACCCCCCTGAGTTAATACGTGGTGGAAGCACCTTTGTCAGCAATTACAGCTGTGAGTCTGTTGGGATAGGTCTATACCAGCTCTGCACACCTAGATTTGGCAATATTTCACCATTCTTCTTTACAAAACTGTTCAAGCTTATTCAAGCTCCTTGGGGAGCGTTGATGGACAGCAATCTTCAAGTCATGCCACAAATTTTCGATTGGATTTATGTCGGGGTTCTGACTGGGCCACTCAAGGACATTTACCTTTTTGTTCCTTAGTCACTCCAGTGTAGCTTTGGCTGTGTGCTTTGGGTCGTTGTCATGCTGAATGGTGAACTTTCGTCCCAGTTTCAGCTTTCTTGCAGAGTGCAGCAGGTTTTCCTCAAGGACTTCTCTGTACTTTGCTCCATTCATTTTCTCTTCTATCCTGACAAGTGCCCCAGTCCCTGCTGATGAGAAACATCCCCATAACATGATGCTGCCACCACCATGTTTCAAAGTAGAGATGTTGTTCTTTGAGTCATGCGCTGTGTTGGGTTTGCACCAAACATAACACTTTGCATTTAGGCCAGAAAGTTCCATTTTAGTTTCGTCGGACCACAAAACTTTTTGCCACATGGCTACAGAATCTCCTGAGTGTTTTTTTGCATACTTCAAACAGGATTCAAGGTGGGCTTTCTTGAGTAATGGCTTCCTTCTTGCCACCTGTGAACAGGCTGGCTGTAGGGTGATGTCAGGCCAGAACGGAGTACGCAGAGACAGGCAGTACTGGCAGGTGAAAACTGAGACGCTAGAGCATCTCAGTGCTTTTATTGTAAAATAAACAGTTTAAATAGACAAAAAAGAGAAACACAACGGACTAACATTAAACAAACTAAGCAAGTGGCCTAACAGACAAACACAGTGAGTCAAAACAAGGCTTACATTTACTTTGTTTAGTTTTTTTATTCTCACCTCTCTACACCTGTTCTCCTCTCACCGAACACACAACCCCCAGTGAGTGAAACATGCTGCTTTTATGCAGCTGAATCGAGACTTGATTGCTAATCAATCATTCAATTGGAATTTCGGTACAACTGCACGTGAATTAAATTAGTGCACCCCTGTGTCCACACACTATATACTTTTTAATCTGCGCGTGGAGTGATGTGCAATCCTCGTGCCTAAAAACGAATATATTTTAAATCACTTTTGCTGCACAGGCCCCTTTATATCTCGTGTACCAATACCTATACACCAACATTAACACACCACATGCAACATATGACACAAATAAATAGCCCAGGGGTGGGGCACTTTGCCACTTATACCTCCCCCCCCCCCCCCCCTTGAGCAAAGCAAACCTGGCCTCAACAGACACCTCCCCCCTTAAAATCCCAGCAATCCAGGTCAAAGTCTTGGGCCGGAGAGGGAGGCTTCGCTGGGCCCATGGCTGAAAATGCTGTCAGCTCCCCTCCGGCTCCCCTGATTTATTTTTTAAATCCGACTGGTCAAACATTTTGGCGACATTTTGTCCCGACCCACAGGTTGAAACCCCCCAATTTTATAGGAGGGGAGATTATGTGACCTGCAGACAGGAATGGATGCGTGAGTCTGCTTTTCCCTTCCACCAGACAGTTTTTTTTTTTCTTTTAAACTAAATTTTTCAGCCACTTAATTCGATAAAAGTTATTATAAAATATCGGAGATGGCAATGAAATGTGATAAAGACATGAGTTCCTCACCATAAAAGAAAAAGTTAAAGGATATGAGTACCGACCTCCCCGAGTCACAGTTGCGTGCTACTGTTGTGGATTTGCTGAAACAACAGCTCGGGGATTTGCATCCCCTAATGAGACAAGTGATTTGGGAAGAACTTCACGGTTTAACGGAGGGGCTCGGATCCTTGGAAAAGGATTTGAAAACATTTACTTCTAAGTTTGACAATATGCAGGTAACTGTTCTGGCGGTCAAACAGGAGTCAGCTGAAACCGGACTCACTGTTGATAGATTGCAGAAGAAACTGGTCCAGTACGAGGATAAACAGTGGCAAAATAATCTGAGGCTTGTTGGATTAGACGAGGGCGAAGAGAAGGATGACCCTATCAAATTCCTCCAACGTAATCTTCCTAAATGGATTCCGGCTTTGGAGGGCAGATCTACTGAGATCGAAAGAGCCCACTGCATCTACAGTGGAAAGGAAGGCCGTAGAAATAGGCCTAGCATCTTGATTTTCAAGATGCTGCATTACAACGACCTCCAGGCCATTCACGCTGGAGCTTGGACCAGCTCCACCCTGCAGCATGGTGACTGTTCAGTTCGCTTTTTCCTGGATTACAGCAATGTTACAGCTCAGAAGAGACGGGACATGGTGCAAACCAGGAAACATCTGATTCAGAAGGGGATCAAGTCTTTCCTGATTTATCCAGCTCTGGTTAAGGTGTTTCAGAGTGGGAAACACAGGCTATTTAAAAGACCTATGGAAGTTGAACATTTCGCGGTTTCTTTGGTGTCTGCGGGTCCTATTTCGGCAATGGACGCAACTTAGCAAGGGATCTGAACTGTGAAGTGATGTCTGAAGTTAACAGGGACTTAAGGTTTGACAACACTGGCATTACAGATTTCTCATTGCTTATTGACAAATAATTTGCTAATGTGGTTGCGTTTGTGCTATACTGTAAAGTGCCCTTTTTTCTTTTACTTCTTCGTGGCTAGGTGTATAAGGTTAAAAAATAATAAGCCAATTGTGGCAGAGCAAAGCTCTGCCCTTTTTAAATTGGCAGGGATGTGGTTAATTTCCCCTACCTGCCTGGGTTTATTATGTTCAGGTGGCTGGGGTTGATTAGTTGATTAGGTTAATTAACGATCAATCAGCGCCCAGCCACCTGACATAAAAGGAGGCCTCTGCTTCTCATTTGGGAGGAGAGAGCTGAGGAAGCAGGTTGGTGTTTGTGGTTTTTGTGATTTGTGAACGTGAATCGTGAATCCAGTGAAGGCATTGCCCAGCCTGGAAATTGTTATTTTGTAAGTTTTGTTTTTTTGTATTGCTTTATTTGTGTTTAAATCCCTTTATTTTGCCCTTGTGCACTTTATTTCTGTGTTTATTTATAATAAAATCATTATTTTTTTTGAACTGCAGTCTGTCTCTGGGCCTCTATCCGCTCACCAGCCTGCCACATATGGTGTCAGAGTGGGATAGCGCCACCTAGCGGCTCAGAGTAGTATATATATATATATTTTTTTTTAATTTTGATAATTTTTTTTTTTTAAAAACATGGGAAAGAAGAGTAGACAGCGGCAAAGGTAGGACAAGCAGCAGCTGAAGAAATGTAAGCTGCTGCAGCCACCGCTGGAGGACCCGGCCAGCCTCTTCCCCTGGTGTTCCTGGTGCGGGAAGGAGGACCATCGTTGGCGGTCCTGCCCAGATGTGCCACCGGCAAACTGGTGTGGCCGGTGTGAGGAGGACGGCCAGAACTGGGCAGGATGCCCCTACAACCAGGCCCAGGAAGAGGTGCAGTGTTCACCCCGGGCATCAGGGGCCACCCCACTACCTCCAGCACCACCACCTTCACCACCGTCCCAGGAGATCTGGGACTGGTTGATGCACCCTGAGGCAGACCTCGTCCACGATCTCCCCATAGTTATCAACATGCTGTGGCGTCGAGATGGGGAGAGGTGGGAACAGTGGGAGGAACAACACCACCCGGTGTCCTTCCCAGAGGTTGCCCTCATGGTGGTTAATTACCTGGCGGTAGACATGGGAGATGCCCCGGTCACTCCAATAAAGAGGGGTGAGCCGCCTTCGCGAGAGCCAGGGAGGGGTGAGCCGCCTTCGCGAGAGCCAGAGAGGGGTGAGCCGCCTTCGCGAGAGCCAGAGAGGGGTGAGCCGCCTTCCCGAGAGCCAGAGAGGGGTGACGAGCTGCCGTCGCTCCCAGAGCCAGAGAGGGAGGAGGAGCTGCCGTCGCTCCCAGAGCTAGAGAGGGAGGAGGAGCTGCAGCCGCTCCCAGAGCCAGAGAGGGAGGAGCTGCCGCTCTCAGAGCCCAGAGGGGAGGAGCTATGGCCCAAGGATGCCTGCCTTGCACCGCCCAGGGATGCCATGCCCGCTCCGCTCAAGGATGATTCATTTGCATCGCTTGGGGTTGCCTGCTGCTCCGCATCGCTTGGGGTTGCCTGCTGCTCTGCATCGCTTGGGACTGCTGGTGTCTCCTTTTTGTTTTCTAGGGTTGCCGAGGGTCCGCCGCCGTTGCCGCCTCCGCCACTAGAGGGAGCCGGGCCGCCGGGTTTATTATGTTCAGGTGGCTGGGGTTGATTAGTTGATTAGGTTAATTAACGATCAATCATCGCCCAGCCACCTGACATAAAAGGAGGGCTCTGCTTCTCATTTGGGAGGAGAGAGCTGAGGAAGCAGGTTGGTGTTTGTGGTTTTTGTGATTTGTGAATCGTGAATCCAGTGAAGGCATTGCCCAGCATGGAAATTGTTATTTTGTAAGTTTTGTTTTTTTGTATTGCTTTATTTGTATTTAAATCCCTTTATTTTGCCCTTGTACACTTTATTTTTGTGTAAATAAAATCGTTATTTTGTTTTGAACTGCAGTCTGTCTCTGGGCCTCTATCCACTCACCAGCCTGCCACATCGATATACAGATATTTTTTGTCATTTTTTTGTCACGAATCAGCGGTTTTATGTTTTTGGCAGATAAGAGAGTGATTTCTACCTCTCTGCTGACTGCCTTGTGTTTATTGTTAATATGTCTCAGTGTTGATTTTCTACAAATCTGTTCTTTACGAATCTGTTCTTTATTGTTGTTCTATTTGTCAGTGCTTACCTACAATTATATTGTACTGTTTTGCAAACCATATATTCCTAATCTACATTAATGATTTAGATTCTGGTATAGTAAGCAAACTTGTTAAATTTGCAGACGACACAAAAATAGGAGGAGTGGCAAACATTGTTGCAGCAGCAAAGGTCATTCAAAATGATCTAGACAAGATTCAGAACTGGGCAGACACATGGCAAATTACATTTAATAGGGAAAAGTGTAAAGTACTGCATGCAGGAAATAAAAATGTGCATTATAAATATCATATGGGAGATACTGAAATTAAAGAAGGACTCTATGAAAAAGACCTAGGAGTTTTTGTTGACTCAGAAATGTCTTCATCTAGACAATGTGGGGAAGGTATAAAAAAGGGCAACAAGATGTGAAAAGTGTTGAATTTAAATCAAGGGAAGTAATGTTAAAACTGTACAATGCATTAGTAAGACCTCATCTTGAATATTGTGTTCAGTTCTGGTCACCTCGCTACAAAAAGGATATTGCTGCTCTAGAAAGAGTGCAAAGAAGAGCGACCAGAATTATTCCGGGTTTAAAAGGCATGTCAAATGCAGACAGGCTGAAATAATTGAATCTATTCAGTCATGAACAAAGAAGACTACGTGGCGATCTAATTCAAGCACTCAAAATTCTAAAAGGTATTGACAGTGTTGACCCAAGGGACTTTTTCGACCTGAAAAAAGAAACAAGGACCAGGGGTCACAAATGGAGATTCAGGGGGGTTCTCACCATGTGAGTCAGAGCGGACTCCCGGCCACACGGGAGTTCTTTTGTAGCCCCTGCACTTATCTTGCCTCACTCACAGCTCTGTTATATACTATGTCTCAATTCGGGACGTGGCTACTCATGCTCGAGTCCCATACTAACCTCCATGCCTTGTTCTCATCTCAGGTCCCAGGCAGCGTGAAGTCTCGGCCAATTGGGGGTCTAACGAGCGCCCCTTTACAGAAGTCTCAGACGCTGGGTACCTCTCCCTCTCTATCTCCTTTCGTGTCCCGGTCTTCCAGGACTGTCTTCCTCCCGAGGGGCGGCTCCCCAAGTCATAACCCTCATATGTGTTTTCGGTTGCTGGGTCCTTCGCCCCTGGGCTCTTGTCGGCATCAGTGCCCTCAGTCAGTGACCACTTTCTGTATCCTGTCTTCAGTTGCTGGGTCCTTCGCCCCTGGGTTGTATCGGCATCGCCGCCCTCATTCAATGACCATCCTTCTATCCGGTTTCGGTTGCTGGGTCCTCTGCCCCTGGGATGTGTTGGCATAGCCTCCCTCAGTCAGTGACCACCTTCTATCCTAGCTTCCATGTCCAGCTTCGCTGGTCCGCTACTAGAGTGGGCCTCGCACGCTTTTCTATCCTAGGTCCGGTCCTTTCTAGCCGGCACTCTGTCCTACTTACTCCTCCCTTCTGCTTCCTCTGCCCTATCCTAATACCCCCAGCTCACGCCCCGTGAACTTTTCACACAATGTGCTCTTTGCTGCAACTAGTAGAATACACCCTATGTCTGTCTTAATTTTGTTTGTTTTCCTGAGAGAGAGGTTTTCGTTTGTTGATCCACCATGATTGATATTTGTATTCTATCTTGAAACGTCCGTTGCTTAAATACTCCTGTTAAACACACAAAGTGTTTAGATTTTTTGCACCGTAAAAGGCATTAATACAGGAATCTCATCTTAAATCTGAGGACATTCACCACTTTCAAAATAAACACTTTCGTGTTGCAGCGTACTCTTCTTCAACTAATAAAACTAAGGGGGTTCTTATATTGGTAAATAGGAAACTAAAACTTTCTGTTGAAGGATCTGGGAGTGATGACTCAGGGTGTTTTGTTTATTTGCTAGGTTCCTTGAACAATGTTAAATGTGCTTTTGTTTCTATTTATGCCCCTAATAACTATGATATTAACTTTCTTCCTGGTATAGCGAATGCTTGTCTAGATTTCTCCAAGCACCAGTTAATAATATGAGGAGATTTCAATGCAGTAAGTAATCCGGTTTTAGATCGATCTAATCCCAATTCAGCTAATAATTGTTGGAATTCATCAATGGTTTTTAAGACTAAACCTTCTTTACTGTTTGACACAAAACCTATTCTCGGATTGACTATATTCTTACCTCATCTACAGTTATTGAATATGTCTCAAAAATGGACATATACTGCCAATATTAATTTCGGATCATTCCCCTGTACTGTGTAATATATTACCTACAATATGCCCTCCACGTGCAAAGAGATGGCGTTTTAATACTTATTTTTTGCAAAATTCAGAGTTTATTACACAACTTAATAATAAACTACAAGAATTTATTAAGTTTAATCTCAGTTCTGCTAGGAATCCTCAGGTTCTTTGGGAAGTTACTAAGTGTTTTCTGAGAGGTAATTGCACTGCATTTTCTTCCCATATACACACCTCTAGAAACAACCAAATTATTAACCTTGAAACCCAAATTCAAATTTTAGAGAAAGGACAGAAGCAGGCTTTTTCTGATGATAAAGCAAAACAATGAAATATTCTCAAAACCGAATTTAAAGCCCTGACGTTGTTACGAGCAGAATTCCTCATTCATCGCACCAAGCAAAATTATTATTACCAAGGGGAAAGCTAGTAGATTACTGGCTCTGAGACTAAAGCATAATGATGTTTGGCAGCAATTGGTGCGATTTAAAACTTGTAAACAATACATTATTTACAAACCTAAAGAAATTAATAAAACATTTCAAGAATACTATTCCAAATTATATACATCAAAGACCACTACAGATCACGCTGCTTGTAAAAAAAATTTCTAAGCAAACTAAATTTACCTAAACTGGATCCTGATCAAAGTAAACTTCTTATGCACTGTGTCAGAGCAAAGCTCTGCCCTTTTAAATTGGCAGGGATGGGGTTAACTTCCCCTGCCTGCCTGAGTTTATTATGTTCAGGTGGCTGGGGTTGATTAGTTGATTAGGTTGATTAACGATCAATCAGCGCCCAGCCACCTGATATAAAAGGAGGCCTCTGCTTCTCATTTGGAGAGAGGGAGCTGAGGAAGCAGGTTGGTTTTTTTTTGGTTGTGTAGAAAGTTTGAATCCAGTGAAGGCATTGCCCAGCCTGGAAACCTGTTATTTTTGTAAGTTTTGCTTTTTATCTTTTTTTGTGTTTAAATTGCTTTGTTTTGGCACTTGTGCCCTTTCATTTTGTGTTTATTTATAATAAAATAGTTATTTTTTTGAACTGCAGTCTGTCTCTGGGCCTCTATCCACTCGCCAGCCTGCCACATGCACCTATTACCTTTGAAGAATTAAAACAGAGAATTCAATCTATGCAAAAGCATAAGTCTCTGGGCTTAGATGGCCTACCCTGTGTTCCTGCTAGCTATATGGGATACAGCTGGTCCTCCTTATATTGAACTCTATAAACTATGCTATTGAAACAGGCTCTTTTCAAAGGGACCAAAATACAGCTTTAATCTCACTATTATTGAAAAAAAATAAAGATCCAAATTAATGTTCCAGTTATCGTCCGATTTCCCTTATATGTACAGATGCAAAGCTCTATGCTAAGGTCATGGCTTCCAGATTAGTACAATATATTGGTAGTTTGATCCACTTTGATCAAACAGGCTTCATGAGAGGGTGTCTAGCTTCTAACAATATTAGTAGATTACTACATGTCATTTGTGATGCTGCCTCTCACTCTGAATCTTGTGCAGTTTTTTCCCTGGATGCGGAAAAGGCATTTGATCGAATTGAGTGACACAACCTCTGATTGGTCTTGGAATGCTTTGGATGATAGTTTTATTCATATGGTGCAAGTACTATATATCAATTCTTTGACATCTTTGAGTGGCAGTATCTCTGGTTGGTCTTGGAATGCTTTGGATTTGGTCCAGATTTTATTCATATGGTGCAAGTTATAACAATTCTTTGGCATCTGTGATGACTGGTAGCTGTCAATCCTCCCCTTTTAAACTTCAACGGGGAACGCGTCAAGGATGTCCCCATTGCTATTTGCTCTATCGTTGGAACCGCTAGCTCAAGCTGTTAGACAAAGTATAGATATCTCTCCAATAACAACCGCAGGCTCAAAACATTACATTTCTCTTTACACAGATCACATTCTTTTATATCTTTCAAATATTTCAGAATCAACGCCTCGTTGTAGAGCACTATTTACTAAATTTGGCAGTATGTCTGGTTATAAAATTAATTGGGCTAAATCAATTTTAATGCCTCTAAATCTAGCTGCAAAGAATGCAGTACTCCCTATTACAGTCCCAACTGATAATAAATCTACGTATTTGGGAATACAGATTCACCCATCTCTGCAACTTATAAACAAAGTTAATTACACTACTTTATTCGACAAAATTAAACAAGACCTGCAGAGATGGTCTCCCTTGCATTTATATTTACAAGGCAGGATAGCCACAATTAAAATGACCATTTTACCGAGAATTAATTTTTTATTTTCTGTGTTACCCCTATCCCCATATCCTACTTTTTTTAAGGAAGCCAATTCTATTATACCTAAATTTATTTGGAATGAAAAACGTCCCTGCATTCGTCTAATAGTATTGCAAAGTACAAAGGTCAATGGTGGATTGTCTTAAAGTTAGAGCCTTAAAAACATGGACCAACATAGACTCAAAGGTCGCCTGGTGCAATTTGGAAGCTGTTATAGTTCACCCACATAGACTGCAGGACTTATTATTTACTGGCATCTCCAAGAAAAACTTAAATTTCAAATCTGGCCCTATTGTTGCAAATTCATTAAACCTTGGTATGATGGGAGGTCCATTGAAGTTTTCTCATTCGTCTCCTATTTGGAATAATAATCATTTACTGACAGGAGGTAAGCCTTTTATATACCCTGCCTGGTCAAATAGCAGTGTACATAGTTTTAAATATATTTTTATCAATAAAGGCCTTCGAACATTCCAGGAACTCAAGGAAGACTTCTCTCTCCCAGGTTTCTCTTATTTTCTATATTTAACACTAAGGTCTGCTTTACGTGCCTTGGGACTCAGATGTATGTCCTCATCCTTTGATAGACTGTCTGGTGACAGACGGCTGTTCATGAGGGACAGTCTCAACTATCTATGGACACTTGCTAAAACAAGCATGTAATACTCTGCCAGTTACAAAAATTTGGGAGCATGAAATGGAAAAGCTGGGCTTTTCTCCTGATTGGGACAATGTATGGAACAATATGTTTTTAGCTTCCAAGAACCCAGCTCACCAATGAATGCTACTCCATGCATACTTTTTAAAATGAAAAGGTCCCCTAGTCCGCTCTGTGCAGTTTGTCAGACTGGTGCAGTGGGCACATACCTACACATGTTTTGGGAATGTCCGATTGTGGCTGCGTTCTGGGACAGTGTAGCTCAAACTATTACTGAGCTGACGGAGGTTCAGATCATAAAAAATTCGGTTGAATTTCTATTGAATGATAACTCGTCCCTGGGCCTTTCACTACACCAGAGCAGGTCACTTCTGGCAGGGTTAACTGCAGCCAAGAAATCCATTTTTTTTACAGCTTTTGATAGACCCTGCTCCTCCTATGATTGCTACCTGGCTCTTGGACTTTAGAAGCATTGTTTTGTTTTTTTTGGAATGCTCCACAGCCAGGATTAATAAGGCACATCTGAGAACTATACAGTCATGGGGTGCAACTGCTGCCGATTTGGCTACGCTGATGTTTAAATGACATGGGCTTCCTTTCCATTACCTTCATACTAGCTTCTATTTTTGCTATGTAATTTTATATTTAGATAACAATATTGTAGTAACTTTTTCTTAGTTTTTTTTTTTTTTTTTTTTTTTTTAAATCAGAGCATTGGCAATGTTATAATATTTATTTCAAGTATTAAATTTTTATGCTTTGTTTCTTTTATTAAAAAAAATAAATAAATAAAATAAATCATCACAAACCCCCCCCCCCCCCCACAAGTCGGTTTGGGGCACGTCAGTTCCGGGCATTTTGAAAAGACCTTGAAACAGTGAAAGGAAAAGCTAGATGTATTTCATATCCTATTTGATATGTGTTACACACACAGTGATTTAAATCAACGTGAGTTTTATTTCGCAGGAAGAGTCAGGTTACTCATCACTGTAATTTTCCCTCATAGCTTTCAGATCAGGTTGCACAGTTGAAACTTCATTAAAGAAAATAGAGGGTTAGGCAAAGATGCAGCACTCCTTGTAAAAGTAAACAGTTCAGTATTTCTTTTGTGGGGGGAGGGGCTACCAGTAACTTGTGTATGTTTCAAAGTGAAATCTTATTCAGGGATATATTTCCATTCGGTAATAAAAAATACTAAAATACTATTAACTAAAAGGCTCAAAACTATAGATTGAGCGCATCCCTTGTTAGTAGCTGCCAGTTTGTTTTTCATTCAACAGTTTCCATCAGTTTTCTTAACATTTTTTGTAGATTCGGTATTCAAATCTTTTGAGATGGATTTGGTATTCAGCCGAATCCAAAAAACTTGGATTCGGTGCATCCCTAATTGATTTTATCCAGCACGACTCAATACGGCTCATAGTTCTTTTGTCACTGACACCCACTTCCTTAGAGATTGTTGTAGCAATTCAGGCATTCTAAACTGGGTAAAAAAGTACAATAGCTTGGTATCTTAAAATATCTCTGCAGAATTTTCCTGCACTTAAAGTTGCAGCTATGTGGGAGCAGCTTGGAAAATGCACGATTCCCACGATCCCGCGCTGAAATTTAAGTCCTGGTCTTAATTGCTTAAGTATGTAATTTTGTTATTAGATTTTACATGTATTTTCCTTGAATTTTTAATGTAATATTGCAACATTTGAACTAGTATGATAAAATAAGTAAAATAACAAAATCTGCAACTTAATAAATATTGATACTGTCAAAACCATGTAGGAAGTAACTGAGATGAGTGTAAAGACAAAACATTAACCAATTCACTGCCCTGTAAATAATTTTAGCAGTGCATATACTGTAGCTTCACATTGCATGACATTTGCTGCATGTTGTAGTTCGTGTCTCAATGTTGTTGCACTGTAGAAAGCATATTTTAGCCATGATTTTATGGTGGCTTCAATTGCAGCATCGCTTGTATATGATTTCTAGTGGATTTTTCCTCACAGCTCCTGCAGAAATTAGTATATTAATTATTAAAACATGTACAGTGTAAAGGTTTTTGCCAATAACTAAGAAATCCCAAACAAAACATATATTTATATGAATGCATTTACATATACATATCTAACTGTATTTGCACATAAGTGTTTACAAAAAGTATCTTAGAACCTTTTGCAAACTGTACTACAGAAAAATGTAATACAACCAGCCCTCTGAAGTGTATGCTAAATAAATGCCATCCTTAAATACCGGCAGTTATATTTCCTAAACAAATACAATATATTGTAAATGTCCTACAGATATAAACTTAAATGTCAGTACTTACAGAGCACCACATTTTTCAATTCAAGGTTGGAGAAGGCACGCTTTTGTTCCTTTCACTCAGAATTTAACTTTGTTGCTAATCCTGTGCCTAGCGTCCTCTTTAAAACTCTCCAGGTTGTTTCCAAGACCTCTGCACCACCAGGGGTACTTAAAAATGAAGCCTATTGATTGAAGTAAGACAAAATACTTGAGACAATTCCGTGTAAATGTATGCTTATTTATAAAATATGAATTACTAAACTAAGCACAATTGATCACTATTAAATACAAAATCTATATGTGTTATTAACTAAAACTTCCATATAATTTCAATATTATAAAAAAAGAAAAAAAGGCACCATTTAAATACATTCTGTCAGTATTAACTATCAACTATCCATAACTATCAATACTGTCATTAGAAATTAATTTCAGTATACAGTAAATGTTGTTTTATTATTATTATTATTATTATTATTATTATTATTATTATTATTTATTATTATTATTATTATTAAAGTGTCCCATGATGGGTGTCTTATATTTATATAGCAACGCAATTCTTGGATAAAATACTTTAATGCAATCCTCACAAGTTGTTTTTTCAGTCAGTTGTTATTTTTTAGTCTTTCCTCGAAGGCCTCCAAAGAAGTGATGTCAATAATAGGCAGTGTTACCTCTTCGGCCATTTCATCCACACCCGCTCTGTTCTGCATCTGAGTGGGATTTATTATTTGATTTAATAATCTGGTGTTATGGTCAGACTTCTCCTCTATGTCCACCAGCATCTTAATGATAAGCTCTTCTACAGCTGCAAAAGAAACAAGTATTTTGCAGTTTATGTAAAACATTCTGAAAAAAAACACTGTACCAATTTAAATCACTCATACAAAACACTGTATAGCTAAATTATACAAAGAGAGGGATGTGTTTTAGCCAAGTAGCACAATTGATGACAGACAGCATTTGTTGTCTAAATAAGATCAAAATAAAGCTTAGCCTTTCTCATCTCTCATAACCATACAGTTAAATTAATTGGGCCCTGAGTGTTTAAAGTTTTGACTAAATTAATTATAACTGACATGTTCCAGGCAAATCTATGGTTGAGGTCCTCATCTGAGTGTATAATGGAGGCCTGTGGCAAAGTGGCTGGTAAAGGGAAACAGGTGTAGCGGTGATGCGGTGCAGGAGTGACAGGCAGACAACGGTAATCCAGTGAAAAAGGTGCTTTATTTCTTTTCCAGGCCTGGTGACCGAAAAATAAACAAATCCCCGGCGATACACAACAATGTGTAACGCACGGGGATAACAATAAACAGGGCACAGTCCCGAACAAAATGAACAGACGGTCAGTCAAGCACTACAATGTACCCACTTTGTCACGTTTTGGGTCTATCACGCCACATGTTTGTGTGTTGAACACCTGACCTCAACCACGGTGCCCACTGACGTCTCTGCACACCGCTTGTCGAGAGTGTCGAATGTCACAGAACATGCCAAAATCCGGAGTCCCTGACGAGTTACTCAACCTTGAGAAATATCGGGATTTTAGAAAAATTTCACACTCTTACCCTAGCTACCTCTTAAAAGAGAAAATAAAAATTTCACATCTTACGCCTGAGTTTTCAACATTTACTCTAATAATCGGGACAAATGGCGTCCTGACAGTACCTCGTTCGAGATGCGGGACAAAGCTCGTAATATCGGGATGATCCCGGTTTTATCGGGACGTCTGGTCACCCTAGGGGCACTTCAACGGACTCACCCTCAGGGCTTAGCCAATATTTTCTGTTTGGTCTGGAATAAGTAACATTGATAATGTTGTGTGAGAAATGGGGCACTTTTTCTGTAAGAAACAGCAGGTGGCATTAAAAATACAATTCCCAGGGTGCTTAGCTCTGCTGAAGGGGCGTGGCATCCTGGGGATGTGTAGAGAAGAGTGAGGAAGTCCAAAGCCAGCATGTATGTACAAAGGAACAAAAATAAATGAAAACAAACACCTAGCTTTACTCGAGCAATAACGAAAACACAGGAACAGGAACCTAAACTCTAAAACAGGACAGCTAAGCTGTTTACCTGTTAAACAAAAACAAACAAACAAACAAACACACAGTTTTTTGCAATTCTCAAAAGGTTTTACACTACCTTTCTTTTAACTACGGCTGTACACACACACACACACGCACACACATGCACAGTTCGGCCTATTCACACAACAGCCCTAAAGAGACTGGCTGCTCTATTTAAATACCCTGCATCTGGCTCTAATTTACAGGTGCAGGGGATAATTAATAATACAACAATAAAATTATAGCTCTTTCACACTGGGCACAGATATCAGACGTTTTATTTTTTATTGCATTTAGTTACCTGTCATTGTTTTCTGTTGCATGTGTCACTTGATGCGTACTGTATCCTAACTACCACATTGCCACCCAGTCTCTGACCAGCTGGACGAGTTTCATCTTTGCACAGGTAGGGGTATGGTCCGCTGCCAGCTAAAACTTGATCCCAAATTTGACAGGCTTGTTTGACATGTAATGTGTCCACCAACACCGTGCTTTTGTCGGAAACAGCTGCTTGTCCATGTATTGTTTTATGTTTAGCTTGGAACAGGCAATGCTGTTTTCAGTGAAGTCGTTACAAATTCCTGTTGCCAATGCAAATATATCTGTAGTTGCTCTCAAATCAAAACCCAAAAATATTAAGATTTCTCGAAAAATTCTTGTAATAGTAATACGATAAGACGGCACCAATGGGGGAAAATACTGCAAATAAATCACCTGTTCTGTCAAATTATAATGTGGATGCTTCACAAGCAGAACTGTTATTGCAACATTTAAAAATATAAAATCCATTTATACAAAGACTCCCAGCTTTCTTGAAAAGATCTGCGTTTCCCTTGTTTTACTTTTGTATTTGTTTTGCTCTCATTAGTATCTATAGTAGATACAGCGTCCGTCAGTTCTGGCAGATTCTACTGTACTTGCTGAAGTGCTTTTCTCCCACTACTAATTAAAAAAAATAGCCACTTAGCTATTTCATCCCGAGGGCTCAACCTGCGTCATGCCTACTGTAGATGCCTGTAACCAGATCCAGACTGTCATGCTTGATCTTATGCCTGGAGAGGACATTCATCTTATAGACTGTGGACTGCCCTTTTAACTTCCAGAGAAATGTGCTGACAAAAATAAATGCCTACAAGACTGACTGCAGTCGTACAACTGGACTGGAAACATTGACATTGCCATTGGTCTCAATGGGGCAATAGGGAAGCTTCAAGCTGTATCGTACTATCTGGAAAACACAAGTATGGTCAAAACCATAGCCATCTCATTTAACAATGGAGTGACCCTTACCTTTGAATGTTTAGGCTCAAAGTTTGAAATCATGGACAGAGTCTCTCTACATTGTTCAAGAGCACTTCCCAGTCATGGTGCTCATTCAATCACAATTCACAAGTGCCAGGGTAAGACAAGTGCCAGAGTTTCTCACCAAATTGTCCTGAAGTATCTTCCATGGTTTCAGTCACAATAAGTCATGACATTATATGTATTAGATTTAACAACTGCTCATCAAACCAACAGGTGTGGCTTGTCTGCTGGTACAGATTCCATGTGATTGAAAGAACTCATTTATAAAAATGACAGATGGGCAACGATTTTTGGTAGTAAATGTAGGCAATGCAAAACTTCTCCAATAATGAAATGTGAACTTATTCAGTCAGCAGGAAGAATGATTCCAGTGCAAACCAGACAGGACCATTACAAAGTGACACAATGCCATGTTTACTGCTGTGCAGAAGAGAAAAATTACTGTGGACAACAGGAATGACCAGTTATCTTCCATTAATCTTACAACAAGGACAGGGTGTTATTTCAGGACACTATGTGTCTGTTCTTGCTGTGGGTGCTACTGGAAAATGGGGCATGCAAATGATGCTGTCATTCAAGTCAAACCATGGCCAACAAATGCAAAGGACATGGACATGGCCTTTTATCAAGAGATCGAATGCTTTACAAATGCCTTACATTGGCCTAACTTCATAACACCTGTATAACAAGGAGAATAATGTTTTTTTCAGCATTACAATTTGTTAGTATACTACCCTTTAGCAGTTACATGCATATATACCATTTAAACCATTCATAACATTGTTGTTTTGTACCTACATAAATATCAATATATCAGTACCTATCAAAACAGACATATTGTTTTCACCACTCATGGGTGCACATTTGCAACTAAAACAATACAATGTTTACACTTTCAATATTGTCCAAAAGTCACTTCTACCATTATTTTACTTTCAAATCTTTTCTCATTTCTCTTATTAATCTCTTGTCTTGTCTGTCTGTCTATTTAGCGTACATTTTCTCAAAAAGCTTTCCCTCGCTTTATTCATTATTTGAGCAAGTAAAAAAAGAAGTGATATCTATAACAAAAGCATTGTCAATGTAAAAAAAACAAGTTAGAAAAATGCAAAAGCCGTTTAAAGTGTTGATATCAAACACAGCAGCCCAAGTTAGGAGAAGCAATTGGGGCAACCTTGTCAAGCATCAAGCAAGTAGGCACAATTGGAAAGGTGCAAGGGCCTAACATTCACACAGTTGTTGCTTGTAACTTGGCTTCTTTTTTTCATCGCTATATGTACAACTTCAAGGGCATTGTGACCATTCCCTTATCAGCTCAAAAGTCACGTCTGCAACAATAAACATTGACAATGCACAACCAAAAAAGGCTCCAACACCCCAGCCCTGGATCTGGAATGCCTGCATTCTCATTATCCCTTGCACTTGTTGCCATTATTGGTCTTGTTCATCAGCTTCATTGTTGGATATATATATATTGCTTCATGTTTCGTATTCTAGTATGTGTGGGTTAAATGTCTGTCCATGTGTGCTCTGATCTACCTTTGCCTTACCTGCATATTGTCTGTGTGTCTTCCCAAAGCATACTTGTCTACACCTGTGATGACGCATTTCTCATTCCCTATCTGTCTTTTTCTCTGTAGTAGTGCTTGTAAGAATAACCAAGGACACTTCAGTCTGTGTTGAGCTCTTTCCTTGGCACATATGTGTCTCAGCATCTTTACTCTGGTTACAACCCAGCTGATAAAGGAATGAGCATTTCAATGTTAAGTGGAGCAATGAAAAAAAACAAGTTAGAAGCAACAATTGTGTGAGTGTTGGGCCCCAGCACCTTTCCAATTGTGCTTATTTGCTTGATAATTGACAAGGTTGCCCCAGTTGCTTCTCCTAACTTGGGCTTTTGTGTTTGATATCACCACTTTAAACAGCTGTTGCGTTTTTCTAACTCTATTTTTTACATTGACAATGTTTTTGTTATAGATAATATAATACATGTATATGTGTATATATGAGAGATGTTTTTAATATGTAACAATAGCTCTATTTGATTACACCGTGTAACAATTTATTTATTTATTTATTTTTTTGTTCCTGGGTAGTAAGTGTTATTTCCTAATTGCTTATGCCTCAAAAGTATAGAAAATGGCTATTTTTCCCCACAAACTTTGCTTTTGTGACCAGGACAGTGATATTTCAAAATATCACTATTTCCAATGGGAAAACGGGCAAATGTGTGTCTTTTCGTTCACATAAAGTCAGAAAAAAACAACATATGAATCCAAATTAACATGTATTTATACTAAATAATAAAGTAATACAAAAATGACTACAAAAGGTTTAGGAGTGAGTAGTTTTTCTAGATTTACGATTATACTGTAAATAAATCTTTTATAGTCATTTTTGTATTACTTTAGTATAAATACATGTTAATTTGGATTCATATGTTGTTTTTTTCTGACTTTATGTGAACGAAAAGACACACATTTGCCCGTTTTCCCATTGGAAATAGTGATAAAATACAGAGCACTGTATGTTATCCTTCAAAAGAGTAGCTGCTACGTCAAAATCGTAGCACTTGGCATCTCAGTCTGAGTGTTAGTGTTCATTTTGTTGTCTGTTTATTTTGGGGTCTTAGGCCGCAGAACCTTTCCAATTGTGCCTATTTGCTTGATGCTTGACAAGATTGGCCTAATTGCTTCTCCTGACTTGGACTTTTATGTTTGATATCACCCCTTTATATGGCTGTTACATTTTTCTAACTTGTTTTTTTTTTTATATTGACAATGTTTTTGTTATAGATATTAAATATCCTGATGGTGTTTGAAAGTTAGAATTGCAAAAATAAATAAGTTATAAGCACTTATACATGCTTTTATTGTCAATATAACGTATTTGTATTTGAATGAAGTATTGCTTTTGAAGTTTAGATATGTGTTATCCAAATCTCTATTGTAATCTTATCAATTCCTTGAGAACTGCCATCTGGCTGTGTACATGAGCATATAGTCTGCTGCTTACAATGTTACTATTACAAGAATTTTTTGAGAAATCTTAATATTTTTGCTACAGATATATTTGCATTGGCAGCATGAATTTGTAACGACTTCACTGAAAACAGCATTGCCTGTTTCAAGCTAAACATAAAACAATACGTGGACAAGCAGCCGTTTCTGACAAAAGCACGGTGTCGGTGGACACAATACACGTCAAACAAGCGTGTCAAATTTGGGATCAACTTTTGGCTGGCAGCGGACCATACCCCTACCTGTGCAAAGATGAAACTCGTCCAGCTGGTGAGAGACTAGGTGGCAATGTGGTGCTTACAAAAAGGGATGAATGTTACCAGTGACAATTTTTATTTCACTGTAATTAGCAAAACAGTTGAAGAAAAAAAAAAAAAAAAAGCTTGGTTGGAACAGTAAACAAAGCGAGAAGAGTTTCCACCATCTGCGCAAAACTTAGTTCTCCATGAAAGCAATCACTGGTGTCCAGTTGCTGTATTTTGCAAAGTACTGGACGTGGCAACCATCTATTTCTTTGTTTTGTACAATGAATGCACAGGGGAAAATATCATCTTATGATGCTAGCCACTGAGCTTTGGCAGAAACATTTCGATCAGAAAGCTGCAAAGCGGAAGGGAAACGTATCTCAAGTGACACGCAACAGAAAACAATGACAGGTAACTAAATGCAATAAAAAATAAAATGTCTGATATCTGTGCCCAGTGTGAAAAAGCAGTATGTGGTAAATGCACACGACAAGTTGAGAAGAGTTACACCTGTGTGGATTGTACTAATATGGGGGCTACTTTGGCAACTATGTTTCCTTGAATGCACTTTCCCGTTACACAATGTGAACAGAGTTATTTTCTTTTTTATAAATAATGATTTTGATTTTAGAGTTCTGTATGTAGGCCTACGTATAACCAGTTTACAGCTGGTTACACAATATTTTCTTTTGAAATGTTTATTTTATTATAGTTTTCATTTTTTTAAGTTGTGCTATGGAGTAGGCTAATGTGAAAAAAAAGCCTTTTATGTTATTTTTGTAAATAATTACTTTGTTTTTATAATTTTGTGTGTACATATATCAGTTTACACCTGTTTACACAATATCTTCTTTGAAATATTTATTTTATTATAATTTTTTATTTTTTTATGTCATGCATTATATGCGCGAATTAAAAAAAAAAGCCTTTTATGTAATTTTTGTTAATAATTACTTTGTTTTTACAATTGTGTATGTACATACAGCAGTTCACACCTGTTTACATAATATCTTTTTTTGAAATGTTTATTATACTTTTACATTTTTTTATTTCATGCATTATATGCGCAAATTTCGAAAATAAAGCATTTTATGTTTATTTTTTCATTTAAATACAGTGATTGTGCTATGCAAATTTTAAATATGATGTTCATAAGTAAATCTTTTGAGTTGTATCTGATAGTTTGCGTTTCATTTTCATATCGAAGCTGTTTAAAATGTACCCGCCAAAATTCTGCTGGCGGTTCTAGGTAGTAGCATAAACCCGGCTAGTGTTAAACGAGGAACTACATTCAATGCAGGCAGATTGTTCCCCTGATCCAGGCTCAATGAGGGAAAAACACAGAAAACGATTTTCAGAATATAATAGTACAAGGTTATGGCTAAGTTTAAGGTTAGGGTTAGGGTACAGTTAGGTACAGTTAGGTACAGTTTGCCTTCCCGCTATCTGGACTTAATGACAAGATATTTTTCGTGTTTTGTTTCTCTCACTGATCCTAGATCTGTACTTGGGGGAACAATCTGCCCAGAGCACTACATTCTACCAAACAGGAAACCAGAAATTTTCAAACAGGAAATAAAGCATTTCTAGGGTCGAGTAGAACCTCCAAGTATTCAACAAAAGTTGATCAGGCATGGATGTAAGTTTAACAAATTAACCCATTTCAACAACTGCCAGTGGCACAGCAGGCTAAGGCTTAGTGCTTGTCAAGCATATCATGTTGCAAGTTCAAACCACGGTATTTTTTTTTTTTCTGCAATATGTGCTGTTTTAAAACATAAATACATTGTTTAATATAAATGGTGTGGATATCAAACTGCTTGCGATCGCTGGTTTATTTTGACGTTGACCAACTTGTGGAATCACATGATTGGCAGATGTCCAGTTATCTAGCTTTTCTGTTTGAATAGCCGCTACACACTCTTAAAAAAGCAAATGGAAGAGGAAGGAGGAGAATAACAGTTTTACCTTAGTTTGACAACTTATATCTCATTGTGTATAAGAGGTATTTACATTTTTTTTTTCACATGATGTAAGAAAGTTTCAGACTTTTGGTGCTGGTACAGATGGTAATTCTAAGTGATTTAGTTTTGCCGCTGCAACATGGTGAAAACAGCAACACTCTTGGAGCTGTATAGAGACTCTTAATAGTTTTTCTAACTTATACAAGGAACTACCGTTCCTCTCAATAATGTTTTCTTTATGTACATGCACAGATACATTAAATTTTAAAGGTTGATAAATCAAAATATCAACTTGTACCATTTCAATTGATATGTATGACAGCCAGCTAATCTTAAAATAGGTCGGTTGGTGCAGCGTTTGTCAAACACCTGCTTCCCAAACACAATGATTATCCGACCATGCCAACCTTATGCCAACGTAGGGCCAACACTGTGTGCTATCAGGATAGTATAAACGGCGACAAAAACTGTAATGTTTGTATTTTTGCACGGTTTGAATATAATCAAAAATATGGTTTATTATATTCATACTATATTGTATCCTACAGCATGTAACATTGTTATAAGTCTTGATTTATCTTTTTAATGATACATTAATTTTATTAATGTACAGTCATTTTCTTGTTTTCTTTTCTTTAACATGTTTAAACTGGGCAGTTACATGAAGTGACAGCATGCATTTTTATTTGCAAGAGCCCATCCTTTCCTGCTAAGCGATATGTTTACTGTTTTAAACCCATAATATGATGTGCATTGATCAGTTTCCATCATACCGTTCAGTTTGTAATAGTGGCCTCTATTCAATTAAAGTGTTCAGAATTTGTTTAGAAATGTTTTCCGAAATTTGTGCTCAAATTCTTTCTTAAATGGGGAGTGATTCATCAGAGTTTTATTTAGAAAATCTGTCAATCAGACAGCCTTTTTGTGTTGAATTTTATACATAAATTAAAGGAGCTTTACATATGAACCATCTTAAAAGCAACTTGATTTAATAAATTTTGCCCAGGCTGGTGATGTTTTTTCAGGAACATGTGTTACAGGGCAGAGGCCCTGCACATTGATAATGGATGTTTTTGTGGCTGTTTTTACACAGCCACATGTTTAATTACTTAAGTTTGAATTATTTTATTAATTTGATTGGAAACACAAAATAGCAGGTCTGCCTCTGGGTTGTGAGGTCTGTACGAAGTTGAAAGCCTGGAGGAAGCGTGTGGTGACAGACCTGATTGGTTTTGTGTTACTTTTGTGTTACTAGTAAACGGCTTAGCTGTCCACTTATAGCTAGGACTGTGAAAAGTTTGGCTAAGCACTCCTTGGTGGAGCTAGTGCTTTGTTTTTTTTTGTTTTGTTTGTTAATGAAAATAAATAGCCAGGCACTGCCCTTGTTTTTATGTTTTTGAAACATAACTGTGGTTTAGAGTACTATTCTTACACTAGAAGCCAGTGGAAAAGGTCCCGAATGGGCAAAGCAACCCCACTTTGCCACACATGGAATGAAAAGAGCAGGCTTTATGTCATGAAGCACACATGTAGAAGGGAGTGGGTGAAAACTGGACCAAGACATAACTGCTCGGATGGGGCATTAAAGTTATGCAAAACGTCTTGAAAAATCTCTAGTCTACATCAATAATATTTATTATGAGTTTTCATGCTTTGTAATTGTGTGGTGTAGTTCGTAAGACGTTTCTCTGATTCCAGTGCCTTCACAGTACACTATACACATTATACAGCTTATGCTATACAAGCTTTTCTGTCGAGACGGAGAATGAAGAAATTAAAGTTCTGCCTCTGGATAACATGAGCTGGAGGGGGGAGGGGCAGGCGGTGCTCAGTTTTCAAAATTAAAATTATTAGTGCCCCCCTCCCCCTAGTGCTTTGGCATACCCTGCTCCATATACGGCAGTGGCGCCATATAGAGTTGCTATGTATAACGATTTGGTATTAACGTTTGTTTAAGTAATATGCATTATACAAATCAAAAGATCAAATTTTACATGTGAGTGACATTTAATGTGTGATGTATAGTATTCACACATTGTCAAACAGTTTCTGTTAACAGTAAAAAAAAAAAAATAAATAAATAAACATACAGTGAGTGAATGCCACCTGACAAACCTTCGAAGGTTTAAAACTACCTTCAAATTCCGGGCTAGTGAACGAACCTTCGAATACGGTCCTAGTGTTAACTCTGACTTTAAAAAATGTCAAATCTAAGGTGTGAGATTGTGCTCCCAACAATAAACAAATTCTCACCCTTAAATACTGCTTCCCATTCCCAGGAAAGATTGTTTTTTATTTATGTTTCGGCCACGATTTTGGCTCTACTGAGGATCTACTGTATAGCCTAATCATAGGCGTAATTTACACAGGGGGCATGGAAAAGTCGAGAATGGTCGGGTCAAACCAATAATGGGCAAGGTGAAGACACTATTGGACACCCCTATTCCTAAAACAAAACATCAAATTAGGTCAGTGTTGAGGCTTACAGGATACTAGAAAAGGTTTATTCCTGACTTCGCCACCTTAGCCATTTGGGGGGGGGGGGACTTCCTGTAGACGGAGGTACTGTTGAGGCTTACTTCTTTGTCCTTATCGAGGTGGAACTGACAATAGGTCTGCAGTCGGGTTGGAACGGCCATGTTAAAAAGGGAAGCTACACAGCTGCTGCAGGTTCCAGTCCATCAGTACCAGGTTTGGATGTTGCTGGATTGATGGAGTAGAGTCTGCAGCATATAAGGAACTTGTGTTAGCTTCTTGTAGGGAATAGGCAGGAGAAGGAGAGAGCCCGGCTGGTGGATTTTTGGTTTGCATTCAATTGCACCTTGCTGTTTTCCTGTGACCATGATTGGCAGCTCAAGAGCCCTGTGACCAAGGCTGAAAAGGACAATCTCACCACCTCATCAATGGAGCCAGCTCATAACCTGTCTGACTGCGGAGCTGAAAACACTTCGGACCACACCATTTCTCTCTCTTGCTACAAATTCTGTCTGTCCATAAATGTTGTAAATACAAACTTGTGTGAAATCTACTTTTGGATTATTTTTTTTTATTCCTCAGCACTTACTGGTACTGTTCTCCCGTATCGCCTACAGTGACTTATTCATAACTCTCTCCTTTTTAAAATTAAATTTGATTAAAATTAGCTATCAAACAGGGCAGACTTCAGCAAACAAATAAAACATGTCTGCAGATGTCTGTTGCCACTGATGTAAAGTACCTATGGGAAATGAAAATATCCATACTGATGCAGAAACAAGGAAGAAACAGTAAAACATTGAAATTTGCTTTTCATACTTGACACAGAGACTAATAGCTGTACACACATGGCTTCAGTGCAAGCTTTTTACATCACTTACTATTGTAAGACAAATATTTGCTTTCCGATTAAAAGAAAGCAAAACACAAGTTGTATTCAATATGAGTAAAGTTGGTGCACAGTCAACACAAAGGTACAAACCAAGGTTTTAAAATCAGTTTTCTTACCTAGGATTTGGTATTTGGAATTTGCAGATATTTTAAAAACAAGCACCTATGGGCTTCCTAGTGGCGCATCCAGTAAAGGCATCCCACGTGGAGTGCAGGATGCGCCCTCATTGGCCGAGCGCCACCCAGGGTGGGGAGGGCTTAGGTTGGCCAAGGTGTCCTCGGCTCACACTCACAATGCACCAGCGATCCCTGTTGTCTGGCTGGGCGTCTGTGTGGTCCTCCGACGCTGTAGCTCTGAGGTAGCTGCATGGCGGGCCTGCAGAGTGAAAAGAAGCGGACGGCTGATGACACACGTTTCGGAGGATGCGTGCGTTTGTCTTCGTCTCTTCTGAATCAGCATGGGGGTTGCAGTGGTGAGCAAGGCTTAAAAAAACTGGGCATTTCAAATTTGGGAAATGGGGTAAAAAAAAAGCAGCTGCTTTTTTGGTACCTGAATATTTCAAGTGTGGTAGTTCAGACTCTAAAAATCGAAGATTACCAGCTAAATAATAGGGCATGTGATCATTTTTAATAATTCGAAAGGGTATGAAAATACCTTTCAGGTGCTTGTAACATATATTTTTTTATTTTATTTTTTATTTTAGTGTAAGAACCTCGGGACACTTTAAGGCAGGTCAGGTTTTGTAACTCATCTCTCTAAACTGCAATGTATTCAGTAAAGTGAGTGCGAATTGTGTGAACTGTCGCTTAATTAATTTAATTGTTTTACTTAATTGTTGCCAAAAGCACAAAACATGCCTGTGAGTCCCGTTTCTGTCAATCAGACCTATATGGCAGTTGATTGGCTTTCCAAGTCTGACTGGGCAGGACTGTGTGAAGCAAGAAATATTAAACAAATAGAAACTTTACCTGCAGTCACAAGGTTAAATGAAAGAGAGCAGGTGAGTGCAAAGCTATCTACAATAATGGTGTTGCACTATTTTGATAGATAATGTTTACTGTATAAAGAAAGTCAAGTAATACGATTTATCGTTGTTACGAGGCTCTCTGAATAGAATCACCACCACAATTAAACAATTAAATACATTCACTAAACTGCTCAAGCAATTCACACTCACTTTACATGTTGAATACATTGCAGTTTAGAGAGGTGAGTTAAAAAACCTGACCTTCCTTAAAGTGTCCCTACATTCTGGAGCCTGTTGACAACTCTATCTGAGAGCTATGAAGAAAAAAATACTGTGATGAGTGACCTGAATCTCCCTGAAAAATAAAACCCACTTTGATTTAAATGCACCATGTGTGTAACTATGAAATAGTTTCAAAACGATTTTAATAAAACACACCAGTTCTCAAATGGTTTGACTTGTATTGGCACATTACAGTAACGTAAAATGTAATTTACTAAATCATATTGTTCAACAATGTCTTACATATCATTCACATTTCAATTTCAAATATATAGATATAGATAGATATATACATTATTATCTATATATATTACATCTATATATATATATTATATATCTATATATATAATATATATATTATAGATATATATATATATATAATATATATATATAACGACACGTTCAGTATGATCTCTAGAAAACATTTGACAGACAAAGCAACAAAGCACAAAAGACTACAACAGTTTGCAGTTACTATATATTACAGGTTTACTGCATAACTTTACTCCATGAAAAGTGTGATGTGAATGTGCTGTTGCATACGGTGGTATGTTTGCATTCAGCAGCTGGGTGTGTTTAGTGCGTGTGCCACCAGTAATAGGGAGTTGAGAGCTGCGACAGAGTTCATTAAACGTGTTCTTGTTGTTAAATACAGCAGTTGCATTCAATACCGGATTTGTGTCTTTTATTTAAAGAACTGCACACATTGAAGGCATGTATTACAATGGATGTACGTCTGGGCGGATATAGGATTTCAGCTGAATCTGAACCCTGCTAAAAAAATAAGGTATTCAGGCCAAATCTGAAACGAATCCTGGATTTGGTGCATCTAATAGATACAGCATTTAAACAGCATCTCAAAACACATACCTTCACCCACAAACACCGACATAAATTCCCTCCTGTCATTTCACTTTACCGCTCGTGAACACCTATTTTCTACACCTGTGGCTGGAGCCTTAATTAATCATTTAAACATGTATTCAATTAACCGCTCCAGCCACATTCCCAAGTGTGTTTGCAGGGAGGACTTTAATTCCCGCCCTGCCGCCCAATACTCCCCACACGGCTACACTAATAATACAGAATACCTTTACGTAATAACAATAATCATACTAATAATACAAATAAACCCAGGGGCAGGCTGTACCCCGTCACACGCAGTCATGTACTTTATAGAAAAAATAGATATGATTGTAGGACACTGCACCTGTATATTTGTGCTGTAGTTGATGTATGGACCAATTGCATATACCTGTAAAATGTATTGCTGTGCATCTACTAATGCCATGTTGTTGTTTCTTTTTTCTTTTTATGATTTTTGTTTTTCCGTGGATGGCCACACAGCAGCGACCACTGAAGCAGTCCCTTAGCAAATCACTGTGCAGAGAATCCCACTGGAAATGCCTCCTGCTTTCACTTCTCATGTATGGATGCGTCGGAGCCATGACCTGGTGCCACGTGACCACAGTCACCAGACTGAGCTTTGGCACCGCCTACAATGAGGACACAATGATATACCATGACAGCCCCTGCTCTAATGGCTATGTCTACATCCCACTGGCCTTCCTGGTCATGCTTTATGTCGTGTATCTGGTGGAATGTTGGCACTGCTATACCAGAAATGAGCTGCAGTACAAAGTAGATGTGGAAAACATCTCCGAACGGATACAGAGGATGCAGCAAGCCACACCATGCATCTGGTGGAAGGCCATCAGCTACCATTATGTGCGAAGGACAAGGCAAGTCACGAGATACAGAAATGGAGATGCCTACACCACAACACAGGTTTATCACGAAAGGGTCAACACCCATGTGGCTGAAGCTGAGTTTGACTATGTCAACTGTGGAGTAAAAGACATTTCCAAGGACCTCATGGGCTTGGAGAGCTTTGCTGTCACCAAGCTGAGGTTCACCAAGTGCTTTAGCTTTGCTAATGTTGAGTCGGAAAACTCATACCTGACCCAACGTGCTAGGTTCTTCACCGAAAATGAAGGCTTAGATGACTACATGGAGGCAAGGGAAGGAATGCATCTTAAGAATGTAGACTTTAAAGAACACATGATTGCCTTTTCCGATCCTGACCACCTCCCTTGGTACATCTCCCCCTATGTCTTCTGGATCACAGCCGTTTTGACTCTGTCTTGGCCTCTTCGGGTGCTGACAGAGTATCACACTGCTTATGTCCACTACCATGTGGAAAAACTTTTTGGCTTTGACTATGTTCCTGTGACCCCATCTGAGGAGCGCCCCTACTGCAGGAGGATACCTCGGGTTAACACCATTGACAGCACAGAGCTCGAGTGGCACATCAGGTCTAACCAACAGCTGGTTCCCAGCTACTCCGAGGCTGTCTTAATGGACCTTGCCCAGCTCTCCCGCTGCAACACTTACACTGTGTGCGAGTATGGTAGCTACAGACAGAACTGCGAAAGGTGCCACCGAACCATCAGCAGCTCTTCCATCTTCTCCAGGAGTGCACTAAGCATATGCAATGGCAGTCCTAGGATCCCCTTCAGTGCCAGCAGGTTCTCACTTGGTCGATTCTATGGGTCGAGACGCAGCTGTCTGTGGAGGAGCCAGAGTGAGAGTCTTAATGAACAGAATTGCCCCAACGAGAATACACGTTGCTTGTCCGGGCTGACCACAAATGAAGAGGATCCTCCACCCTATCAGGACGCCCTTTACTTCCCTGTTTTAATAGTTCACAGGAATGAAGGCTGCCTCAACCATGATCACAGGTCCCTGCACAGGAATGGCTCCTGCGTCGAGACATCCTTATGACTAAATATGAGAACTTAAAATTAAGGTGGATTTGGTGAACATGTGCTTTGCTGTTTCACAGAAACCATATTGTATACTGTTTACACATTTGGAACTAAAGAAACACCTTAGGGTTATGGAGTGGGTGAAGTTGTGTTAATATCTGTGTAATAAAGTTGTAGTCCCCCACACAGTTAAAACGGGTTTATATTTTTAAGATGGTTACAATATAAGCCCATATGGAAAATATCGTCAAAAATATAGTGCTTCCTGTAAAATATTCAAAGTATTAAACAAACATACCATTCCTTTGTAGTGAGTACTATTTTATTTTGCCCATTTAGTTAACAGAGAACGATGAATAAAATGCATGTGCCTGGAGCTGAAACTAAGACATTTGGGGATTGTAAACAGACTGGGAATAACATCTGAAGTGCACAGAAGGGTAAACTATTGAAGAATGTAGTATAGTCACCAGGGATCATAACTTTGTATACAATTTTATATGATAGTAGGCCACTGCTGCTTTCCTTTTCTTTTTCTTTTAAACTGAAATGGTCATGATTTATGTAATATGTGGCCAGCTGGATGTACATGTTAAGTCTATTACTGTTTATCTACTAGTGATACTGTTGTTGTTGTTTTTATCAAATTGCGTCACTGGATTGCTATATCTCAACAACCACTGAAGCAGTCTTTTAGCAAATCACTGTGCAGAGAATCCCACTAAAAGGACATGCTGTTTTCCTTGCTCATGTATTTGTGTATGGGGGCCATGACCTAGTGCCATGTGATTACAGTCTAAAATATACCATGACAGCCCTGCTCCAGTAGCTATGTCTACATCATCCTGGCCTTGCTGGTTACGCTTTTTGTCATGTACCTGGTGGAATATTGGCACCTCTACAACAGAAATGAGTTGCAGTACAATAAGGATATTAAAAGAGATTAGTTCAAAGAATACAGCAAGCCATTCATCTGGTGGAAGGCCATCAATTACCATTGTGTGCGAAGGACTGGGCACATAATACATTATGTAGGGCATTTCCAAAGACCCTGTGGGACTAGGGAGAGAGATTTGCCGCCACCATGGAATCGGTTTAACATCATGGACAGCACGGCACATCAGGTCCAACCAACAGCTGGTCCCAAGTCTTAATGAACCTATCCCAGCTCTGCAGCTGCAGTGCTTACACTGTGTGAAACTGTAATAGCTTTGAGAGAAGCTACAGTACCTTAACCATGAGTGCACCAAGCATATGCAGTGGCAGCGCTAGGATCCCTTTCAGCAGGTTCTCACTAGGACGTCTCTGTGGCTCATGACACACACAGTGGGAGTCTTAAACAGTTAGACCTGCCCCAATGGGAACATCCACTTTTTACTTCTATTGTTTACAGAAACAAAGGCTGTCACAACCATGATCACAGGTACCTGCACAGGAGTGCCCCCCCTGCATCGAGACTATATGACTAGATATGAGGATATACATACAAAATATAAAAAATAAATGTATTTCCCAAAGTTATTTGCACGGTGGCAAAGTCCAAGAATCTAGAGATTTTACATATGAAGAATGCTGCAAGCTAATTGTCTTTCAATGTTGATTAGCAGAAAAATGAAGAATCATATATGTCCATGGAATTATAATACCACTTTTTAACAAAGCTCCCAGTGCCTTGGTAAGTGAAAACATAAGAACTTCTCAATAACACACTGATCCAGGGACCTGTTAGTATAAATAGGGGATGGATTAGGGCTCTGGATCGATAGCAGTTCATTAGCCTCAGCAACCTGAAGCAGTACACCCCCTAGTTATTGCTTTCTACTGATATTTGTTAGGGGCAACCTATCCAGTTATAAGAAAAGTATTACATAAATCTAAGGAAATGTCATTCTTATGTAGCTGCTGCAGTCAAAGGATATATCAGTCTTGAGCTTTAATACCATACTTAAGAAATTAAAAGCAATAACCTTGAAAAACCACAAGCTAAAAAAGCAGTATTTGAGGACGTGAATGTTTTTAATTAAAATAAAAGTCTTATTACATTACAAATATTATTTTAAAATAATATTAACTAATTAGAATGGCAACATTCTCACAAGGCCCCCTGTTGATTTGCTGTTTATCTTTTTGTTTTCCAGAATTTAATATTACTCTAATACAATGTTCACACAAAATTACAAGTACTTGTGCTTTAGGTAATTGGCTCTATGTGAGCAATACACTTGCCTACTAAGGAATACATAGGAAATGATGTGAGGTCAGATGGGGTCCTATTATCTGTAACACAGGAAATAAATGGGGAAACCAGTATTTCAATCATTGGATACACCAGTTTACTGGAAGTGAAAATATACAAAAAACTTCTGAAAGGCTTTTGTGAAAATTATGTTAAAGCCTTGGTAGCTATATATTATAAAGTGGATATTTATAGGTGTGGAAGTTTAACAAAACAGAGTTTACCTTTGTTTTGTTTAATATTCCCATTTTTATAAATAATTTATTTAGGCTTGCATATGCAGCTTTAGCATTACAATTATTGTAAGCATCTCTCCTCAGAAATTGTAAACAAAATATCCCCAACAAGCATGGTTGCTCAGTGTTTCTTACTGTGACGTAATGGCTTCCTGACCTCAAGCAGAGCCATGGTGGTGACATGCAAATTAACCCCTTAGCAATCTGGTGGGCGGGCCTGGGTCCTAAAATTTCTGTGGGTGGCACTTCGAGGTGCCATATATGATGTTGCACAGCCATGACTCAAATTGTATGATAATTAAAAACAATATACTGTACATTTTTAGTCAGAGAAACAGAGATAAAACACACACACACACACACATTTTTATATATATATATATATATATATATATATATATATATATATATAATATATATATATATCGATAGCTATCAGGTGATTACAAAATTAATCGTGATAATCGTGATTAATCTTGAGAATTAAAAAAATAATAATCTCAGTTAATCTTGGTTTTAATCACATATTTCATTGATACATTTATTATTATTATTATTATTATTATTATTATTATTATTATTATTATTATTATTATTATTATTATTATTATTAGCCAAAAATAACCCAGCATACAAATCCTGTTTTCCTATTTCTAGATTCTCATTATAGTTTTATATTTTCTTTTACAACCTAGCGTTGTTGTTAAATTGTTTGAACCAACTGCTAAAATCACAACGGAGTCAGTTTATTACTATAAGGAGTCAGAATATTACGTGCAAACGTTACTAGCATTTGCAATGATCAGTTACCTTTACTCATAGACTGATGTTTTTTCAGCGCTGTTTTCTTATAATAATAAAATAATAATAATAATAATAATAATATATAATAATAATAATAATAATAATATTCTAAAATGATCTTTTATTGTCCTCGGCTCACCCTGTAGACTGGCCGGGCACCTGAGGGCATGCCTTTAAGTGGCCCAGAGCTGCGTGGTCCTCCGACGCTGTAGCTCTGAAGGTAGCTACATGGCGGGCCTGCAGAGTGAAAAGAAGTGGATGGCTGACAGCACACATTTCAGAGGACGCGTGCGTTCGTCTTCGTCTCTCTCGAGTGAGCCAGGCTTAAAAATAATTGGACATTTCAAATTGGGAGAAAATGGGGTAAAAAAAAACAATTGTCGATTCCAAATAAAATATAAATAAATAAAATAAGTGGGTCCTTGTGTGTACAGAGCCAGCATCTTGCAGGTAATAATATCATACTGTAGTACTGAACAGGCAAATTGATGAACATTGATTCAAGCAGCTCCAGCAGGCTTCACTGTCAAATTGTCCGTATCTCAAACAATAAAAGTTAAAATGCTTAGCATAATGACTTAGTATTTGAATGACGTCTATTTTAGACATGGTTGCTGCAGAAGGCCTTTACATGAATGAAAGCATTTTGTGCACTCCCACCTGATCGCTAAAGGGTTAATTTGCATTTGCACTGTGCCTTTGCTTGGGGTCAGGAAAACATTATGTCAGAGTCAGGAATTTTGCAGTAAACTAGAGGAGTTACAAAGATTAATTTACGTTCTATTTCAAAGGTTCTGATACCAAGGTCATTTTATTAATTTTATGAATCATTATAGTAGAATGTAAAATAGCATTGCAGTCAATTTAAAAAAACTATACTTAACAAGGTGGATTATGGGTTAAAGACCCTTGTGCAGCAATTATTTATTTATGTTCATCTGAAACTGAATTTAATGTGCTTAAAAGTTTTTGTTTCATTTAGGATTAAAAAAAAAAAAAATAGATAATGTCTATTTTCCTAAACCTAAATGTTAGTCTTTACTTTCTGGGATATCATATAGAGATTTGTTTCCTCCAGTAGTTGGCTTTTATTCATAAACATCAGGCTGGATTTGTCAATATTTAAAGTGAAGGAATTAAAACTAGATGTGTCACAATTCAGAATAGAATTGCAGTGATAGCTGTAAAGCTAGGACGTTACTGAAAAGGTCTCCAAATGAAATCAATAATCTGTTGACCATGTAGGTACAATTTCCTTTACATTTCCTGCAAACACATTCGTCTATGCAAGACCCATAACCAATATCTGGGGAGCCTAACCAAGCCAAGTGACAGGACTGTTTTACTGGTAAAAAGTACAAAAAATTCCATCTTTACAAGTGTTTTTACACTTTCTGAAGGAATGTATCTTTGTGAACTTCCTTCCAGTTGCCTTGGAGCTTTGTGGAACATTCACTGTGATACTAGTTGGATGTGCTGGATAAACATAAGAGCTGAAGTTCATCTTTGCAAGCTGGATTTGCAATATTAGGTTTCATTGTTTTCCAAGAACAGCTATAAGTCAAGTCAAGTCAAGCATTATTCACATTAAGTGTATGATGCATTATTTTTCCAGTTCCCAATGAATCAATTTTGACTAGAAGTAAATGTTTATAATCTGAGTTGAATTTGTTTTCTAGGTGCTCCCTATGCTGGTTTGTAAAAGTCTTGTTTAAAGGAGTGATAACCAAGGCTTTAACATTATTTTGCTCACCTCTGAGATTTACCATGAAGACTGTTCTTTTTTTTTTCTTACTCCCCCAAAAATTGTGAATAGCCCTGCATTCCAAGTGCCAACAATCGAGGGCAGATCTTCTGATGATTATCAGTAAAGCTGCACATTATATAGCTAGCATAACTACAGTATAAGTATTTTGCATGAGATTCACATTTTGCAAACAGATATGCAGGAGACACCAGTAAAGCAGCGTGTAAAGTGTATATGGTGTTTGCTATTAATTTATTTGCCATTTTCACTTTTTTTCTTAGTACAGTGTACAGTACAGGTTTTTTTCCTCCTTGCTGTTCGTCACCTTTCCATATGTTTTTCTGTTTTTAAGCAAAATAATACATAATACCTACCATTGTCTTGTGTTTAGTGTATTTTTTTATTTACTAAGAATGTTTCAGAACATTTCTTTGTCTATGTATGTTGATGATAAATCTTAAATTAAAATGCCACATAATTGCAGATGGCAAGTGATTTATGAAAACAATAAATACTGTGACACCTACTTTTCCAACATGGCAACTCCCTTTCATTGAATTTCAAAATATTATGTTATTATGTGGCTGATACTACAGCAAAGTGAGTACCTAAATAAACCCCAATTCATTGGTTTATAAGGGTGGCAGATGTTTCACTGGGCACTAATATTTCCAAGTATGAAACTAATCATTGGCTCATTAGCCAGGTGTTAAGCACACAATTTCAATGGACCAGCATTGACTATAAAAGGCTGTGTGGTCCAGTGGTTAAAGAAAAGGGCTTGTAACCAAGAAGTCCCTGCTTCAAATGCTGGCTTGCTCACTGACTCACTGTGTGACCCTGAGCAAGTCACTTAAATGTTAACCTATTAGTGTGGTTTGGGGGGGGGGTTAAGCTAGGCCCGTCTGCATCATTTCAGCAATTAAATCTAGCTTATTTAGCCATCAGTCACCCTTATCTAGCTGTCTTGTGTTTTTTCTTTCTGGTATAAACCTACGCAGATTGCAAGATGCACATCTGATTACTCATCAGCAAAAGAAGCATTTAATATGGAGTACTCACTGCAACTCTCTTCCTTGAATTCAGGCAATTTTCAGGATTTCTTGTCTGTAGCACAGCATTCTCCCACACCTTCAAACCAGGGTCTGATCAGCCCACCATTTTTTTCTCTGTCTGGTGTTTGCTTAAGATCTGAACAGGTGCCTCCTGACCAGGACACTTTATCTCTACTTGCCGCCCAAGGAGTTAATCTCCGCTGATCCAAGTGACTCCGGCCTCAGGATGCATCTCCTGAGCAACTGCACTGGAAGGACTGGACACTCAACAAGCTCATAAAGACCCTTCTAAAAAATGGCAGCGCAATCCCAGCAAGGGGTAATTGAGAATCGCTTTTCTTCTTTAGTGTAATGCCATTGGCTGGTTCTGCTCTAACTTTGGTCCCTTCAGTAGAGCTTCCTCGCTACTGCAGCAGCATATGGTTCCACCTCCTCAACCCAGCCCGTCGTCACCCAATATCCCTGCAAACTCAGTGCAACATAATTGAATGGAAGGATGTCAATCCAGCTTCATCAGAGGTCTTGGGTCAAAGTGGAGGATTGTGGAGATCTATCAGTAACATTGAAATCCAGAGACCCCAGATTACTCAAAAATCTAACTTTGGGGGAATTCATCCTTGCATTTGCCATATTCAGAGATAGTCTATGTACTGTATACCCCAACCGCAGAGCTGAATTAGACTCCTATGAATTTTACATTGTGGAGCTGCCTGTCAGTTATAGAGAGGCCATGTTTTTCAATTATCACAAAGATTTTTCAACAAAAGCAGTAGCTATGTTGGCATCAGATAACCACATCACTAACTGGGAACAACCTGATTCAGATCTTGTTCAACAGGATTTTCGACGGTCTCAGAGCTAATGCGTGCGGGGTCTGCGGTTCCACTGGTCACTCAACATCTCTCTGCCCAAATATGGCCATAGCATCATCCTCCTCCAGATCAGCAGTCAGCATCACTCCTCACTATTTAAACAGAATCTCCATTCCCAACTCCATACATTCTTCAGCCCCCCCCCTCTTTTCAAAGTAAAACCTTCATTCTGCTAATCAAGAACCAGTTCAATCTCTCATTGAAAAATAAATAAAAAAAGGATTTATAGTTGGCCCATCTTCAGCTCCACAGGATTAATAGTATTGGCTTTGCCACTCGAAAATGTCAGGAAAAAAGCAGATCATCATCAATCTATCAGCACCACGGAGGTCAAGCACCAGCAGCATCAACTCTCACATTCCTCATGATCAGTTTTCTCTTCATTACATTACCATCTCAGACGCAATTCATTCAATGAAATTAGCAGGCCACAGTTAATGGTTAGCAAAAGCAGATATATGAGATGCATTTAAAATAATGCCAATCCATCCTTCTTTTTGCCATCTGTTTGGTATATGCTGGGAAGGAAAGGAAGCACAATGCTGGATTCTTCTCAGTTATTATCATGTTCCATTTCTGCTTCACCTCCTTGATGATTTTGTTCAGATCTCCCCTCTGCTTTCAAAGTTCCTGCAAAGGATTCTTTACTTCTGGCACCAGCTGCTATCAAATCCTATTTGTAAAGAATTCAACACCAATTTCACTTGATGTCCATCTCTTCTCTAACTGTACTATCAATTCCAGCTGTCCGTCTCCTCTTGCGAGGAATTTCCAAGTACTCACCGGCTCCATCTCCTGCTCACCTGCCTATTTCTATAAACATTCTCTGCAACTTGATTTCAATTCTCCGCCAAGGGTGATTCTCTCCATTCGATGATACTATGGAAACCTTATGCCTATCCACATTTTTTTTAGATGCTCCAAATATACAGTTCCTTCTATTTCCAGCTTTCCTACTCTAGGTATCTGCTGCAGTAACCTCAGCGCTTTCCAGATTCCCATTTCATCTTATTCCTTGGCATTTCAAAATGGATCAGCTGTGGCAAGGACAATGTATTCAGCTTTCAGAAACTCTCCTCTGTGCCCCTACACTTCCATGCTGAAGTAAATCGCAGGATGCAAGGCCATTTCCTCTTAATTCAAGCCGGTCCATTGTATCAAGGCATTGGTTTTCTTCAAATCTACCCATTGTGGTGTCCAGAGCAGGTCTTCCTCGCAATTCTACACTCCTCATTCATTCAGATTCGGGGCAGCCATATCAGCTGCAAAAGCAAATATCAACCAGCATCTATTAAAAAATATGGGGTGCTGGACCTCATCAGCAGTCAAAGCTGATATTGGTTCTTCATCATTCGAAACGGAAACCCCCTACTATTACATGTTGGGCCTTTGAAGAGGCAGTACCGCTCTCGTGTGCTTTAATACATACTAATCCATGTTTTTCTTTTTGGGCCTCTTTGTATGTCAGGGTCTCCTGTTTGTCAGATCTCTTCAATGACAGAACCCCACTTCTTGAAGAGGCAGACCCCTTCCCTCTATGCATTGTATATGTTACTAATTCCATGTCTTTAAACAATACATCAGGTGGCCTTACTCCACCCAGTGAACCTCCTTGTGCGCAGTGTTTCGGGTGAGATGTTTTTGTAAGTGACTCTGCAGCTGATGCATAGTTCACACACCCTAGTCTCTGTAAGTTGCCTTGGATAAAGGCATCTGCTAAGTAAACTGATAATTATATTAACCAATATGGCATACTTGGGGACTGTTAAGTATAGAGGCCCAATTCAATGTAACTTTAAGATGACGTTGTTTTCTCTTAGTTACAAATCTTTATTCTATGCATTGTAGTGTGACATTCTTTAATTTGATAAATCATTTTAATGTTGTGTATATTTCTAAAGGCAATGGAATACAACTTTCAAACAACCTGGCAATTTTCAAAGCAATGTGTTGAAGGTGATATTTTAAGGACTATTTCTGACCATTCAAGCAACAAAATATAATGATTCTTAATTTTTAAAAAATGGCGAAATGTCACCTACAATGACTGTAGTTGATTTATGTTTGATTACCTCAAAACCCATTTGTATATTTTATTGAAAATGGCCCAATATGTATTTCTAAGATTTTGAGTTGTCATTTATAGTCGCATATTCAGTAATTCTAAAACCTCAATATCTACGTTAACTTAATAAATACTGCGTTTTACCCACATACTGTATTTACAGGAAATAATCCATAAATTGCTTCTGATAATTTGCTAGCCACTTGAATTTAATTGTTTGTGCTGCATGGGTAAAAGAGAATAAACAATATTACAAAAAATACTAAAATAATAAGTTTCAAATGTTATGTTCTTTTTTAATGTTTCATTAATTCTTTGTGGTTCTTTTTGTAAATACTATTGTATTTGCAGGTGATTTCACTGTAAATTTAGGAGCTGCTCTTCAGTTCTTGTGGCTTGTCATGCCTATGTAATGTAGGCTTGATCAGCCACAGTGCCTATGCTAGTAAGGGCTAGCACAATCTAATGCATAGCAATGTATTTACAGGCATACTAAAGGAAAACTGTAAAGTGCAGATCTATAGATGGCACTGGCTTCTGAAAACACACTTCAGCTGAGATTACATATATCTATGTCAGGCAACGAGAACTAAAGAGCACTAAAACAAATTGCAAACATCAAGAAAGTTGACAGTGAAACAAAGTAAAACCGAAGACAATTAAACTTGAAGCTACTTAACCTTTAACCATCTGTATAATAAACAGAGACTGTTACCATCAGTAGGTTTATTCTCACTTAAGTATACATCTTATGTCTTTTATAATTGAACATGGTTAAGTTTTTCATCTTTAAATAATAACACATTGTACACTGGTAGGAGAAAAATTTTACTGTAAATAATGCAAATTCATGGTATTGAAAAGCTTCAAGTATACATTTTTTTTTTCTCTTCTCATCTTGTATCACAAATCCCACACACAGTAAAGAAAGTATAAAACTTGATTCAAACAAAAGAGTTATTTGTCGAAACTGAAATTTAAACATGTCATGTTAAAATTTGCTTAAGAAAATGTTGCAGATACGAGGAAAAAAGCAAACTGTTAAGAGATTGATATAAGCAGTTGATTAATTCTGATCAAGTAAAAAAATAAAAAAGTAAGCCATTGTACTATAAATAACAAAAGCTATGACTCGTATCACTATCCCGCTCATTGCTACGACTCCCATCACTATTCTGCTCATTGCTATGACTCCCATCACTAGCCTGCTCATTGCTATGACTCCTATCACTATCCTGCTCATTGCTTTGACTCCAATCACTATTCTGCTCATTGCTATGACTCCTATCTCTATCCTGCTCATTGCTATGACTCCCATCACTATCCTGCTCATTGCTATGACTCCCATCACTATCCTGCTCATTGCTACAACTCCCATCACTATCCTGCTCATTGCTAAGACTCCCGCCACTATCCTGCTCATTGCTATGACTCCCATCACTATACTGCTCATTGCTATGACTCCCGTCACTATCCTGCTTATTGCTATGACTCCCATCACTATCCTGCTCATTGCTATGACTCCCATCACTATCCTGTTCATTGCTATGACTCCCATCACTATCCTGTTCATTGCTATGACTCCCATCACTATCCTGCTCATTGCTATGACTCCCATCACTATTCCGCTCATTGCTATGACTCCCATCACTATCCTGTTCATTGCTATGACTCCCATCACTATCCTGCTCATTGCTATGACTCCCGTCACTATCCTGCTCATTGCTATGACTCCCATCACTATCCTGCTCATTGCTATGACTCCCATCACTATCCTGCTCATTGCTATGACTCCCATCACTATCCTGCTCATTGCTATGACTCCCATCACTATCCTGCTCATTGCTATGACTCCCGTCATTATTCCGCTCATTGCTATGACTCCCATCACTATCCTGCTCATTGCTATGACTCCCATCACTATCCTGCTCATTGCTATGACTCCCATCACTATCCTGCTCATTGCTATGACTCCCATCACTATCCTGCTCATTGCTATGATTCCCATCACTATTCCGCTCATTGCTATGACTCCCATCACTATCCTGCTCATTGCTATGACTCCCATCACTATCCTGCTCATTGCTATGACTCCCATCACTATCCTGCTCATTGCTATGACTCCCATCACTATCCTGCTCATTGCTAAGACTCCCATCACTATCCTGCTCATTGCTATGACTCCCGTCACTATCCTGCTCATTGCTATGACTCCCATCACTATCCTGCTCATTGCTATGACTCCCATCACTATCCTGCTCATTGCTATGACTCCCATCACTATCCTGCTCATTGCTATGACTCCCATCACTATCCTGCTCATTGCTATGACTCCCATCACTATCCTGCTCATTGCTATGACTCCCATCACTATCCTGCTCATTGCTATGACTCCCATCACTATCCTGCTCATTGCTATGACTCCCATCACTATCCTGCTCATTGCTATGACTCCCATCACTATCCTGCTCATTGCTATGACTCCCGTCACTATCCTGCTCATTGCTATGACTCCCATCACTATCCTGCTCATTGCTATGACTCCCGTCACTATCCTGCTCATTGCTATGACTCCCATCACTATTCCGCTCATTGCTATGACTCCCATCACTATCCTGCTCATTGCTATGACTCCCATCACTATCCTGCTCATTGCTATGACTCCCGTCACTATCCTGCTCATTGCTATGACTCCCATCACTATCCTGCTCATTGCTATGACTCCCATCACTATCCTGCTCATTGCTATGACTCCCGTCACTATCCTGCTCATTGCTATGACTCCCATCACTATCCTGCTCATTGCTATGACTCCCATCACTATCCTGCTCATTGCTATGACTCCCATCACTATCCTGCTCATTGCTATGACTCCCATCACTATCCTGCTCATTGCTATGACTCCCATCACTATCCTGCTCATTGCTATGACTCCCATCACTATCCTGCTCATTGCTATGACTCCCATCACTATCCTGCTCATTGCTATGACTCCCATCACTATCCTGCTCATTGCTATGACTCCCATCACTATCCTGCTCATTGCTATGACTCCCATCACTATCCTGCTCATTGCTAAGACTCCCATCACTATCCTGCTCATTGCTATGACTCCTATCACTATCCTGCTCATTGCTACGACTCCCATCACTATCCTGCTCATTGCTAAGACTCCCGTCACTATTCTGCTCATTGCTATGACTCCCATCACTATCCTGCTCATTGCTATGACTCCCATCACTATCCTGCTCATTGCTACGACTCCCATCACTATTCTGCTCATTGCTACAACTCCCATCACTATCCTCCTCATTGCTATGACTCTATCCCGCTCATTGCTATGACTCCCATCACTATTCCGCTCATTGCTATGACACCCATCACTATCCTGCTCATTGCCGTATCCTTTGAACAGATGTTTTTCTAATTTAAGTTACAAAGTCAGCATTGGAGTTTTGGGATGAAGGAAGTTCTAGCTGTTGCAACATCATGTTTGCTTTCTTAAATTAGGGTTCACTTGAGTGGCAATAAATAAAACACTGGATCTGTCTGTCAGATATAAGAAAATACAACTTCAATTACAGGACAAAGGAAGAGAGTGTTTTATGACTGGTAAAAGAATAAAACATAGTCTTGATAATGGAAGCTGGTTTGAAACAAATTGTTCAATTGAAAACAGTACACAAATCCAAATAAATCCAGATAACAATATTCAAAAATATAATGACTGGCAAAAGTTTAAATTACTCATCTTGAAGAAAAGTATTGTATGTCCTAAATCTCCCCTTCATTGTTGCTGAAATCCATGAACAAATTATTGTCTGGCACAATGCTATAAATGTTTGGATGTATCCTAATTTCAACTCAAAACAAGTCACTCAAAAGTTTACAAGAAAACCGTTGGCTGTGAAAAGGCCCTGTCTTTATGTCAAATGAGTTGTACTGCATGGAACTATTGAAACAGTGCTTTTTCCCTTACCAAATGATCTTCAGTGGTAGTAAATCACAGTTATTGACACAATAGCATGAAACAATGCACACTGCTAATCCCCTGCAGCACCATGGTACCATATGTACCTGTATGTTGCTGTCTCTGGACCACAGTGTTATGGTCATTCTAAATACATTGTGCTGTCATGGCTGCTAAAGCTTCCTCAGAGTAATACACTGGTTTTTATTATGGCAGTCCAAATTTTTTTTTTTTTCCACTAGTCTTCCACAATAGATAAACACCCTGTGGCAGAGCAGAAGAGAGCCCTGCACATTAGAGGGGGGAAAGGCAAAGCCCTGCATGTAAATTTATGTATTTATTTATTTAAAATGGTACAATCAAGAAAAATGGGTGAAAAAGAATGTAAGTTTATTGGGCTAGGGTGGGGAGATACAAATTAGTTGCTTAAATGAAAGCAAAGGGCCAGAGGCTAGGTCATGGTCAGACAAACAGGGTCATAACAGCAGGTCAGAGGCCAGAAGGATCAGTAGGATGGGCTAGGGAGAAGAGAAGTATTTCGAGGGAGGAGCGAAAATTACGTAGTGTGGGTGACTGTTTTATAAGTGGGAGTCTATTGCAATGAAGGGGAGCAAGAAGGGAAAAGGGACAGGGCGAGGGATTGGGATTAAGATTGGGAGCGTAAGGGACGTGGAGGAACATAGTAGGTGATCAGTGCAGCCAGATAAGGTGGGCAAGACCATGGAGAAATTTGTACACAAGGGTAAGGAATTTGAACAGGCAGTGATAATAGACAGGGAGCCAGAGTTGCTGGAGGAGGAGAGGGAAGGTATGGAAGGAGTGGGGAGGTTGAATATGATACAGGCAGAGGCGTTTTGAATTTGTTGTAATGGTGTAAAAACGTTAGAGGGGAGACCAACGAGGAGGGAATTATAATAATCAAGACAGGTGAAAATGAAAGAGTGCCAGGAGTTTAGTAGCAGAAAAGGAAACGGAGGGGCGTATTTTGTTGAATAGGTGGTAACAGCAGGTGCGTGTTATGGCCAAGATATGGTCAGAAATGGAGAGGGTGGAGTCATAGATGACACAGAGGTTATGAGCAGAAGGGGGTGGACTGAGCGGCAGGGGGGGAAAGAGATGGTAGGGCAGGGTGAGGATAAGAAGGGGAAGAAAAGGACTTCAGTTTTTGATGGGTTGATGAGCAGGTATCGGCACACCACCCAAGATTGGATAGCAACCAAGCAAGCTGACAGATGAGTGGCAAGGTCGGGGGTAAAGGAGGGAAATGAAAATGAAAATCTGGGGGTCATCAGCAAAGAAATGATGGGGGGAAGTTAAATGAGGAAATACCAGCTTCAAGGAGTGAGGTGTATAGGGAGAATAGCAAGGGTCCAAGAGTGGGAAGTGAGGCTGAAGTAAGATGCATGAAGATAGGTATGACTTCAGCCAGCTAAGGGGTGTACCAGAGATGCTGAGGTTGGAAAGAGTGGAGGGAAGGATGGGATAATTGACTGTGTCAAAGGCAGAGGAAAGATCAAGGATAATAAGAATTCAGGAGAAGCCAGCATGGGAGGAGTTGGCCAGATGATTCTGTACAGTGAGGAGGACAGTCTCAGTGGAATGGAAGGGACGGAAGCCAGATTGAAATCAGGGTTAGAGTGAATTGGCGGATATGTAGTGTGATAGGCATGAGTTAAGCAGTGTGTTTATTTATCATGGGTGAATGTATTATGATTTCAAATGTATTGGTGTATTATTTAAAATAATATATTGTCTGGTGGGTGTTCATGAATGAGGAACAGGAGCGAGAAAGGAAAACAAAACAAAAGTAAAAAGAAAAACTGGATTATACAGGATCAGTGAAGACGACTGCCCAGCCTGACCTAGGTGTTGGTTTTCTTTTGTTTTTGAGAGTTTGTTTTTTGCTCTGTGAGCAGTGTTTCTGTTAAAATATTTTATTTATTTTTGTGTAATAAACACGGCGCCGCAGTACCCGCACACGCCCTCTTCAAGAATGTCCCACACATGACTAGGTTAAATATTTCATCCACAATTTTACCCCAAAAATTGGTTTGTGCAATGGTGGCTGATAAAAATGGTACTGAACAACATCCAATGTGATGGTGCCAAAACTTACATGCACCACTGTTCGTTTTGGGTTTTTTTTGTAGCTGTTTTTGCTCCCGCTGAAGACATCTTGTTCTTAAGTAATGTATTGACAAGGCATAATACATTTCTAGCATCAATATTCAATACATTAAATGTGCTCTAACAGTCAATTATCTTTTTACAGTACTTTCTGATATCTGAGTTAAATATTACAGCAAATGTACTGTAATGTGTAAACAATTTCGGGAGGGGGCGGGAGCCAGGCTACCTGTAGTGCTGTTCCCTGACTTCTCGGAGATCCGCCTACAGTTAGGACCAATCCTTCGACAGGATGAGGTCTGTGTCATCATGAAGTCACCGCTACTGTTAGGTGAGACCACCCCGGGGTGGGGCAACCTCCAAGGCTGGGCATACGCCACTCTCAGGTAGTACAGTTAGTAAAGATTGAATACATATAGAAAAGGGGTCCACGTCTCTTGGAGGACCTGACCTACGAAAGAGGGGTTCCCCTCTCTTGGGGGTCCCCGTACATAAATAGAGGCTTGAGAACCTGAAAGGAAGAAAGAAAAGAACTTTGGCTCAGAGAGCTGCCCTCAATTATAGACTTCCAAAGCTGGGACGGAGACACACCCCCAGATAACCTGAAACAAGAAGAGAGCCTCGTGTAACGAAGGGAGAGCTCCTACAGTGAGGTTTAGCAAGAATAAGCCCCTCAGATTGTGAGGGTAGTTATAGATCATGAGCTCTAAAAGGTTGGGTTTGACCAGGGATCCCCTCTGACTTGTGGAGAACCCTTCTGCAGAGGTAAAGGAAAGCTATCTTAACCAACGGTTGGAGAAAGTGAGATCACTAACCTCCCCAAAGAATGGACCCCCAGCTCCCCACTAAAGACTCCTGTATATACAGACAAACAAGAGGACCACCAATGCATACACAGTCAAAGAAAGCATGAAAACATTTAACACCACAAAGAAGGTTAGTAACTGGCTCACTACTGACTATGTGAAGACCCTCCACTCAGTGGAAAGGAAAAACTCCCTTTCTTTTTAGGGGGAAACATGCTAGCAATAGACTGATGTGCAGAAGATATCTCAGATGGGGAAACACTTATGTATGATTAAACTGCTGATGAGGTCCAGCACCCCATATTTTTAATTAGATGCTGGGTAATCTTTGCTCTTGCTGCTGATGTGGCTGCCACGATGCTGAATGAATGAGGAGTATAGAATTGGGGGAAGTCCTGCTCTGGAAACCAATGTAGACAGATGAGATGTGAACCAAATGTCTGGATATAACAGTCTGGTTTGAATTGATAAACAGGGGGTCAGAATTTGAAATAGGTTTGAGTTCTATGATACATTTCTGCATGGAAACATATAGGCATAGAGGAGAGTCTGTGTTTGCTAACTGAATAAATTTACCTTGTCGAAGCCGATCTGTTTTGGAAATGTGCAGGAAGAGGCTACAGTGGGAATCTAAGATGAGCATGAGATCACTGCAGCAAATACCTAGCATAGGAAAGCTGGCAATATGCATAATCTGAGCATCTTAAAAAAAATTCTGTTAGACATCTAGTTTACATTGTTAGGTCATTAAATGTAGAGACGCAGCCTTGACAGAGAATTCAAATCAAATTGCTCAGAATAGCTATAGAGATAGGCAGGCGAGAAGGAGAAGCGGTCAGAGAGCTCTTAGAGATTCTAGGCATGAGGAGATGGAGAACTGGTATTGATTGGAGAGTTGGGGAGATAATGGACATCAAACAAAATTGGTATTGTATTCCTGACAGATAGGATTTTATTGTAGCTCGTGTAAAATGTAAAGAGTCCTTTGCGTGCACTCGAAAAGCCATAATCCCGTCCTGGTTGAATGAGGTTGGATTAATCCTGCTTTGAAAGCAGAAAGTCAAATAGATGGTCCAGCCGGTGGAATAAGATGATCTGGTGAAAGGAGCAAGTGCTATGCTTGTACTGCATTGAGTAGTCTGCTGATAGTTGGGTTCAGTTGAAAATTAGTTGGTTGAACTGGGGTATCACTGCTGGAGTTGGCAGAGCTGTAGGGACCAGATTGTGAAATCTGTAAATCTGTAAACGAGAAAGAGTGTCAGCTGCATTATTATAAATATCCTATAGATAGCCTACTTGGATTAGACAATTATTTGATACTGAAATCCATATTAACCACCACAATAATTGTATAATAAGAGGTGAACTGAAACGGTCTTTATTGATAATATGAACTGTAGATTTGTTATCACAAAAGAAAAGTGTTGATTTCTTTGACCAAAGATGAACCCATAAATGTGCTGCTGTGACTGTTGGGTACATTTCAAGAAGAGCTGTGGATTTTAGATGCGGTGATAGGTTTTCAATTTCTAGTGGCTATGCACTAGAAAACCATTGGTTGTTTAAGACCAGCAAATCCCGAGAATGAAGCGTCCATTAAGCCAGACTGTGCGATACTGAAATTAAATCTTCATAGAACATGGACAGGCTGTTCCAATGCTGTATGATAGTAGACCACAATTTAATGTCTTTCCTGGCTTCTGATGAAATATTGGTGTAGGAGTCCAAGTTTTTTGCTGTTGATGAAAGAGCAAGTAATCGAGGTATAAATGACTGCCCATGGGAGATAATATGAATTGCAAAATTAAAAAGACCCAGCAACGAGAGTAGTGTGCTTTGCCTGATTGTTTTATTGATCTTTATTTGTAAAGTTCTGGGTAGGGGAATGAATATTATCAAGTTTAGATATGGGGAGGCTGGCTTCGAACTTTTCTGTGTTCAGTATGATCCCTAGAAATTCCAGTGAATGAAGGGGGCAGATTGTTTTTTCTTCTGAAAGTGGGACGCCAACCTCTGAAAATAAACTTTTAAGATTGTTGACTGCTTCTGCTGGCAGATCTGAGGAAGGAGATATCAAGAGAAAATCATCGAGCTGATGGAGCAGAAATGGAACATGATATGAACTGCACAAAAAAATATAATTTTTCTTCCCAGCATATCCCGAACAGGTGGCGAAGAGAAGGATGGACTGGCATTATTTTAAATGTGTCAGATATATCTGCTTTTGCTAACGGGTAGCAGCGACCAGCCAATTTAATTGAATGAATTGCATTTGATATGGTAATGTACTGTAGAGAAAATTGATCGTGAGGAATGAGCGAGTTGATGCTACTGATGCTTGATCCCCATGGTGCTGACAAGTCTATGAAGAGATGCTTTTTTCCTGACATTTTCTGAGGCTGCTGGAGTTGATAGTCTCCAGACCTCCCCCAAGATCTCCGGCAGCGAAACTGCTGTGGGGGTAGGTGGTCTCCTGACCTCTCCCCCCTTCTTCATAGGGGGCAGCTCCCTCCTGTGGGACTCCAGCCAAAAGAACTGCAGCAAAATTGCTGTGGAGGAAAGTGGTCTCCTGACCTCTCCCCCTTCTTCATAGCCAGCAACTCCCTCTGGTGGGTCTCCGGCCACACTGACCCCTGCGGCTAAGCAGAGCTGACGGCGAACCCTGGCAAAGCAGTTCCGACGGAGGTGAGAGCGGCGTGTAGTCTACCCTTGTTACAGCCTTCCATTTTTTTTTTCTCTCAAAAACCACTCTGCAGTTCCTGCTCTGGTCTGTGTCTAGGAGGTGCTAGTAATCCCTCTCTGACACCACGTGTCACAAAGACAGCTGTAGTGGGTGACATCAAACCAGAAACAAAGGAGCAACACAGAACAAACACAGAGAGGTGGAGTTTAGTGAAGCTGAGCGCAATTAATAACAGAACAGACAAAAAATAAAAAGATTGAAACAAAAAAACATAGGACATGGCACTCACAGCCAAAACAAAGAGACAAACAAAATGGACTACACAAACAAACACGGTGAGCTGGTATTTCTATAACTATTATTATTACCTACTGAGCGCAATCTGCGGGGATATTGAGTGATGACGGGTAGTGGTTGAGGTGGCGGAACCATATGCTGTTGCAGATACAAGGTTGTAGACCGGAGGATCTACTGTAGGGACCTGGGTTGGTGTAAAACCAGAAGTGACTGTAGCTGTTGCAGCGGCTGTGTTTATTGCAGGAATGAAGGAGAATACTGAAACTGCAGAACCTTGCTTCTCTCTCGATGTTTGACACCCGTTTATCCAAATTGCTAAGTTTGGTACTGACTGAAGATAAGGTATCCGCAAATGGTTGCATGAATGCTTTTATTTCATTGAAAATGTGAGTATTTTCCTCTTGGGTTTCGCTGGATGGAACAGCAGCCTGCTGGTGTGCTGATGTTCTGGCAGTGGGAGTAGCTTGCTCTAAGATGGTCTGCCTGCTGTCTGACCTGCTAAGAGTGGCTGTGGAGTTTTCTTGGGCGGAAAAATAGGTCCTGCTGAGATGGATTCACAATAGAAAATTAAAAGGGATTCTCAATTGTTCCCTGTTGGGATTTCAGTGACATTTTTGAGGAGGGCCTTTATCAGCTTTTTTAAAGTCCAGTCCTTAGATGCTTAGGAGAGTCATCCTGAGTTCTGATTGATGATAGGAGATATAAAATATAAAAAACACCTTACAAGTTCCTGCACCCTGCTTCAAAACTTCTAAATAACCCTTTTGTATTTAATGCTGCTGAGTGATTTTATTTTATTTTTATTTATTTATTTATTTATTTATTTTATGAGATCTCATTTTATAATGTCTTGCTTCTATTTAAACCCAACAACAGAATGACTGCACTGTTCAAAAGACCACCTCCCAGTGCTACAAAAATCCAGTGCCTGTGGATATTGAATGAAAACGAGTTGGAATTTGCAGAATATACAACTTGAAATGGCAGAGTAATCCCTGAGTTTGTTATATTCTATGGGTGACATGTACTGCAATGTCTGCAGCATTTTGTTTTTAAATTGCTAAATCACTCTGTACCGAAGTCACTGGCTGTTTATTTTCTAAGGTCTATAAGGTGTATGTTATTTGAGTAATTTGATTTTCTATATCTGTTTTTGAGCTGTCTTTTGCTTTGTTTAGAATCCACCCCACTGTATTTTATTACTTTTGTAATTTGGCTACAGTATCAGTATATGTACTTTAAGGACTGTGGGAGGGTAGTGGGTGGAGCTTTTGGGAAGGACCAGAAATGACAGCACACAGGAGCCGGAAATGGAGAATAGTCCTTAGAGCCCTGTACCATCAATGATATCAGGGCAGGGTTTTATTTTACAAAAACAATAAAAATAGAACAGTCCAGTATTGCAAAAAATAAACAAGAAAACCACCTGGAATACCAGTAATGGTAAACTGAGGTTTGAAATAAAAAGAGTAAACAAAAAAGGTCACTGTTACAAAATAAATAACAACAAAGGAAGCACTGTGTTTCTTTGTGGTACTGCGGTGGGTTTCCTCTCACCACTTCTTAGCTCCCTTTCACAGATTAATGGCCAGTCCTCGGTTCCACACTCCGGTAATCCAACACAGTGTCCAAGGTTTTCAAGCTTCTGTGAATAACAGCAGTGTATGAAAGCAACACAACAAGCACAGCATGTGTTTTCAGTTCAGCCCAGGGAGAGCGAATGGCAAAACCATACTGCTTAAATACTGCCAAGTCCCACCCCTGCAATCAGCACGCTGCCCCACGTCAGCCAATCAACGAGAACAGCACAGCTGATTGCAATGATGGGACCCGATGGCCGCATGGTTCTACCTTGGGCCAAGATAGCTGTCTGACCCAGAACTGCCTGCATGGTCAGAGTTCAGCCTCCTGATCCAATCACAGTCAACCCTACACAGCGCTACCGGTGGTCGGGAGGGCAAATTATGACAGGGACTCCTTCCAGTCCTGTCACAAGTACATACACACAATTATACAATGAATCGAACAGAATAGGTTCAGTTAATAAATGTTCTACATGACGAAGCACAATCAGCTTCCACAGAGCAAGAGTTCAGTAACTTCAAGTTATGGTCATTATTTTTTTAATACCTTCAATAACCGTAACCCGGGAAGGACAATTAAGATAGCCCTTAGAATTGGAAACCATTTATTATAGTTTTGAACACAGAAGCGAATGTTGGTAGACTTATAGAAGACGATCAGTGACAATGGTAAAAAAAGAAACTCAAGAGAGAGATAATCCCAGTCAGGACAATCTCTCGTTAAATAAGCACCTTTATTATAATACAAAATCTTACAGCTTTCCAAAAACATTGAACCCGAACAATGGGTGAAGAAAAATTAAAAGTAGCATAAAAAAAAGTTGAAGCACAGCCTCATCCTACGGAGCATTACAGTACCATCTGCTAAAAAGAAAGAAAGAAAGAAAGAATCTATGCGATGTTTCCAACCTGGTGAACAAAAAATGTTAGGCAGAGGAACATCATATACTGCCCCCCGAAAAAAAGAGAGGCTGAGAGATTTTCAGAGAATCCCTATTTGCTAAAAAAAATTGGTGTGTTCATCCCAGTGAATAAAAGCCAGTTTTCAAAAATATAAAAAATATGTGTATATAAAAATATATGTAAATACATATTTAATTATGGCCACCTACATCACCTCACACAACTCCTCCTCCACCCCCAAAAAAAATAAATGATATCAAATAATTTTTTAGTGACTGAAATAATGGAGGGAAGAAAAAAACATTTAAAAGGAAAAAATCTCTGGCGGTCCTAGACCTTCAGCCATCTCTCCTCAAGGCCAACCCCCCCCCCCCCCCCCCCCCCCCCCCACCAAATATACATAATAGGTGCATGTGGCAAAGTGGTGCGTGAATACAGTTGAGTGCTGTGCAGAGCGGATTAATCACACAGACAATAATTAACAGGTGCAAGGGTGTTTATTGAAATTACGTCAATGTCCACAGCCTTATGGCAAACACCTGTAAATAATAATGTGTATCACTTTGTAAAATTCCCATGGGTTTGACCTGCAACCAAAAGTCCAGTTTAACACACCAACACTAAACACAAAACACAAACACAGTTCTTAGTGATAGTGAATGGTTCTGGTGTATTACAGTTCTCCATGAAAATGCAGGGGTGAAAGTGATGTCCGGGTTTATGCTGGCTTTCACTACAGCTTCGGATTGTGCTACTGGTAGTCTATTAACAAACAAACAGTTAACAAACACTAACAGACACAAGACAAAAACTCACGGTTCACAATTTGGCAACACAGACTCCTTGTAGGTTTAAAACACTAACCATTTACCAAGGAACAGATCACTTACACTACGCCCCCCCTATTTATACTTATGCTTATGACCCCTAGGTTAATGAGTGAGTCTGCTCCTCCAGTCCTCGGATACCACGCTGTCTCCCATCCGAGTCATTGAACGGGTGGAGTAGCTTAGCCTCCTAAATGACCGACTTCCACCTACCCTAAGGAATAAATTGTCACATGCCATTTGATTTAGGGTACTCTGTTTCTTTTACATAGTGCCCTCAAAGGTCGGGAGGGAGACCTAATACCAAGAATCGTTCCATCTCTGTCACAATGCTTTTTTTGTTTTGTTTTGGGGTTTATTTGAGTGTTTTTTTTTTTTTTTAATATAACAAAGGATATGTTAGTGTTGGATCCCGGAACAGTCCTTCATTACGATGCAGGTTCCAGATGTTGGGCAATGAGAATGTCTTTAATATTGCTCCTTATGTAAATCTCATAAGCATCTGAAGCAGCTGCTGTGGTTGCAGCTCCAACCCTGAAGGAATGGCACAAATAGTTGGATGAAGAAAGGCCATCTTTTTAGAGATCTGGAGTCTTTCAGAAAACCAGGATCTTGAGACTGGCAGGTTCTGCGCACTTAGAAACAGCGGGTCCTGAGCTGAGGATCGGGGTCTGGAGGCAAGATACCTCCACATGGAAGTGTGGGGACAGAAAACAGAATTAGTACAAGCAATGTGAATAGTTACTCCTTCCCATAATCTACTAGATTTACTTTGTTTAAAAAGGAAAGTAAACACCCCTTGAACTGCAGTAAGACCTTGATAGGTACCTAGAGGGAGCAGAAAAGGGGAATACAACTAGTAGAATATTTTACATGCTTTGAACGTATGGAACTGTCACAGGGTGGGTTGTAGTGGTGACATCAGACCTGGAAGAAACACACAGTACTGAGAGGTGAAATGCTGAAGGCACTTGCTTGCGCCAGTTTATTGTTAAATAAAAGGTTTAAACAAAACAAAACACTCAAAATAAATGGAGCAATGGCCAAACGAACAGGCAGACAAAACAAACAGCGGACGAACAGACAAGTACCGTGCATAGTGCTTCCAGCACGTCGTAGCAGTTGTTATTATTTCTCTTTCTTTTTAATTAATTTACCTCTCCACACCCGTTGTCCAATCACCAAACACACAACCCTAAGTGAGTGTTTCGTGCCTTTATATATACAGTTGTGCTGAGGTTCAATTACTAATTAATTATTCACTTGAATCCCAGCATGTGAACTAATTTGTGCAATCACCGTGCTCACATACTATTGCATACTTTATCTGCACGTGAAGTGATTGTGCAATCCCTTTGCCTAAATACAACTATATATTTTAAATCACTTGTGCTACACAGACCCATTTATATCCCGTGCACCCATATATATACACCAACATTAACAAACCACACGCAACATACAACACAAAATACAGTACACACAGGGTCGGGTCACACTGCCACAGGAACACATGACCTGAGATTGAAGTTTAAGGTCAATATGACTGCAGCAGGATGCCTTGATAGGTAGCTACAAGGATGAGAAAAGGCAATTAATTCAATTAGTACGATATTTACCGTGTTTAAATGTATGGAATACATGACCCAGAGATTGAAGTTTAAAGTCGGGGGTCAGATAATGGATCAAGGAACTGGTTTCTGTGGTGATTTTGCCATGCTGGAGGAAATGTGATCTACTAGGAACTGTATTAATGATACTATAGTTTTCCTGCCTGAAAACCTCACAAGCTTTATATTAAAATTAGTTAAAACTGCTTTTTAGTACACAGAATTATGTAGAAATGCTTTTGAGTAACCTTTGTCCCTGGTACATTTTCAGTGATAAAAGATGCACCTGCTTAAGACAAGATAGCAGATCTGACAGACATTGACAGTGGGTTTAATGTAAGTGCTTGGTTGACAGGTGCTTCTGTATACAAGACTGCACACATTACTTAAGGATTAGTCTGTAAGACATTCTGGAAAACAGGCTTCACAGCAGATTTCCACTCCCATCCTCCCTGAAGGAATTAGAGACGGTAAGCAGAATAATGGTCATATATCCCTCCAGACGTGTCATGTTGAATCAGTGCCATCCTTGCTGCCCATGGAGGCCTTTCACTGTACCGATAGTGTTATGGCAGATGTTTTTCTTCTTTGAAAAAGAGCTATTTACTGCTCCCAGTCTGTTGCAGGAGAGGTTGATATTCCTCAGTGTTTTATTCTGAACAAGAACCTGAGATAGAAGAGTAGCTGTGGGTTCTGTCAGCTCATTACTTCTCAGATGAATATTTGTAATGGTAGCATTCTTTAGAAGAGCATGAGCAATGGCCTGTCCCCCTTCATCTGCTATCTGATTCAGCCTCAGAGTCAATGTTGTACTTGTGCTACACTTCTTTTTTTTTTTCATTGATCAGTTTTCTAATAGCTCTTGTCCCTCTGTCCCCAGTCAGATTATGGGAGAGGTCAAGCACTGTCAAGAATGAGTGATCCAACAAACTGTTGAAAAGTAACCTCACTTTGTCATCAACAATTCTGCTATTTCTTGTGATGTAAGAAGAGCCTGAGGCTAGGTGGAGACAGAGTACAGCAAGCTTATTTGTTATGACAGCTGGACAGCAGTGTAAAATAATGTGATGCTGGCTTTTGCATGCAGGCATGCCTGCGTTCAGGAGATCAGAGAAGGAATGGTGCACTAAATTAAACCTTTTAATAATAAGACATTGTTTTGGGAAACAATATTTAACTGAATGCTAGTTTTCTGTAAAGTAATCATTTGTTGCTTGAAATGCACCATTTTTTAACTAAGGTGTTTGAACTTCAGTGGCTCTCAAAATACCCCCCCCCCCCCCCCTTTGACTTTTCGACATTTTATTGTGTTACAAGGTGTCAAAATGGATTTAATTAGGAGTTTTTGCCACTGATCAACACAAAAAAGTCCATAATGTCAAACTGAAAAATAAAACCTACAAATTATTCAAAATTAATTACAAATACAAAACAGAAAATAATTGATTGCATAAGTATTCACCCCCTTGAGTCAATATTTGGTAGAGGCACCTTTGGCAGCAATTACAGCCATGAGTCTATTTCGATAAGTCTCTACCAGCTTTGAACATCTGGACACTGCAATTTTTGCCCATTCTTCTTTGCAAAATTGCTCAAGCTCCATCAAGTTGGATGGGGACCTTTGGTGAACAGTAATTTTCCACTCTTTCCACATATTCTCAATTGGATTGAGGTCCGGGCTTTGACTGGGCCACTCCAGGACATTGACCTTTTTGTTTTTAAGCCACTCCAGTGTGGCTTTGGCTGTATGTTGGGGGTCTTTGTCCTGCTGGAAAATTAATCTTTTCCCAAGTCCCAAGTCTTTTGCAGACTTCAGCAGGTTTTCCTCCAGGACTTCTCTGTACTTTGCTGCATCCATTTTGCCCTCTATCTTCACAAGCTTTCCAGGTGCTGACGCAGAGAAGCATCCCCATAGCATGATGCTGCCACCACCATGCTCAACGTTGAGACGGTGTTCTCAGGATGATGTGTGGTGTTAGGCTTGCTCCAAAAAGCTCTATTTTTGTCTCATCAGACCATAGGATCTTCTTCCACTTGGTCTCAGAGTCTCCCACATGCCTTCTGGCAAACTCTAGCCGAGATTTGATGTGAGTTTTTTTCAACAATGACTTTCTTTTTGTCACTCTCCCATAAAGGCCAGTTTTGTGAAGCACCTGGGCTATTGTTGCCGTATGCACAGTGTCTCCCAGTTCAGCTGTGGAAGACTAACTCCTTTAGAGTTGCCATAGGCCTCTTGGACGCCTCCCTGACTAGTGCCCTTCTCGCCTGGATACTCAGTTTCTGAGTACGGCCTCTTCTAGAAAGATTCACAGTTACTGCCATATACTCTCCATTTCTTAATAATGGACTTTGCTGTGCTTCGGGGGATATTGAATGCCTTGGAAATTGCTTTGAATGTTCCTTCGTCTTCTTGATGTAGTTTTTGTTAGGAAATGTACTAACCAACTGTGGGGCCTGCCAGAGACAGGTGTATTTAACCTGAAATCATGTGAAACACCTTCATTGCACATTGTCGGTTCTGTCTGTGAGTATGAATGTGAGTGTATATCGATGGGCCAATGGGTGTGAGTGGGCGGAGTCAGCATCCATTAAAATTCATGCTGTGTGCCAATTGAGTAGAGTAGGGAATATGAAAGAGCAACCGAGAGAGTGAGAGAGAGGCCCTTTGAATAAAACAGCGCAAAAACGATTTGATAAAAAATTTCAAAAAGCAGTTTTACTGCTTTTGCTGCACCCTGTTGTCTGTCTCTTTATTGACCATCAGAACCCCCACACATAGCCGGTAGCTACAATATAATTATATTTCTTGCCACTAATCAAAAAATTTTGCAATATTGTTTTCAAAGTTCTTGCTGATTGTGGGATAAAAAATACACTGGTATTTCAGGTTTTGCATACAACGACATATTGTATTACATTTAAATCTCGCTATGTTACTGGAACTCTCTTACACAAGAATGCACAAAAACATAAAAAAGTCAAAAGTAGCACTTACTTTAAATTCATTTATGCCTGGCTATGGTACTGAACCCTCATACACAGGAACACACACACACACACACACACACACACACACACACACACACACACATATATATATATATATATATATATATATATATATATATATATATATATATATATAGTGAAAGAATGGTAGTGTGCTGCCCAATAAAATGGGTTTTCCTGCTGTAGACAGATGGTGACGGACACATAGCGCTATCAGGTGAGTGACTTATTTACAATATTTACACAGTTCTTTATTTCAACATGAAACACACCCTGTACGGGCAACTAAATAAACTCACTTTTTGTCCCTCTGTAGGCTAATTCAGGATCACAGGTGAGTAGTGGTTGGAGCTCCCTCTGGTGGAGCCGGTCAGGAACCCAGGTGAGTAGTGGCTGACAGCTCCCTTTAGTGGAGCAGAACAGGTACACAGGTGAGTAGCGGCTGATAGCTCTCTCTGGTGGAGTAGGACCGGACCGTATGGAAGTCTGGCGACAAGCAAGCAAACAGAGTGTCCCACTGGAACAAAAGGGTTGTAAGTTTCCAAAACAAGAACGTAGGAAGTGGTGTTAACAGCGTCTTACACCAGTATGTCAGTTCAAGAGGGAAGACCAACCCCCCCCAAGACAGCCCATACAACAAACAAGGTGGAGGTGAACAATAAACAGTTTTTTCCAACAAACAGTCCCTTGTCATTTGTATTAGGTTGAGCGTGTGGTATTAAACCACAAGCAGGGTTTATCCAACAACACCACGTTGGTAAAAAAGAATTCAAAATAAATGGTGCATTGGCCAAAACAAAAAATAATCCACGCTCACAAAACAATACATCTCAAAACATAGATTTCCTAAAGCTGCACTTATACTTTCAGGTACTAATAGTACTAAATCGCGTACTTACTATTTTTCTTTCCTGAAAACTCCAACCAAACAAAGTATAAAGGTTCCAAGGATACGTTCCTTGTTGAACAGTCATGTGGTGTTCCCCTGCCCGGCTTCCTTTTAAGCTGCCCAACTCTGCCTATTCCTTAACGAGGGCGCTGAGCTTTTTAGGTTGTGTAGTTTTTTGTATTGCGGTGACATTCCTAAAAGGGCCCGCCACCTTTTTTGCTTACTATATATATATATATATATATATATATATATATATATATATATATATAGATTATATTTATCAATTAACTAAATGCAAAGTGAGTGAACAGAAGAAAAATCTAAATCAAATCCATATTTGGTGTGACCACCCTTTGCCTTCAATTCTTCTAGGTACACTTGCACAAAGTCAGGGATTCTGTAGGCACATAGTCAGGTGTGTGATTAAACAATTATACCAAACAGGTGCTAATGATCATCAATTCACTATGTAGGGTGAAACACAATCCTTAACTGAAACAGAAATAACTGTGTAGGAGGAATAAAACTGGGTGAGGAACAGCCAAACTCAGCTAACAAGGTGAGGTTGCTGAAGACAGTTTATTGTCAAAAGTCATACACCATGGCAAGACTGAGCACAGCAACAAGACACAAGGTAGTTATACTGCATCAGCAAGGTCTCTCCCAGGTAGAAATTTCAAGGCAGACAGGGGTTTTCAGATGTGCTGTCCAAGCTCTTTTGAAGAAGCACAAAGAAACGGGCAACATTGAGGACCGCAGACGCTGTGGTCGGCCAAGGAAATACTTTTATAGTATACTTTTATAATACTTACTTTCCTTCGCAACTGGAAGATGTCCAGCAATGCCATCAGCTCAGAATTGGCTGAAAACAGCGGGACCCTGGTACACCTATCTACTGTCCGGAGAAGTCTGGTCAGAAGTGGCCTTCATGGAAGACTTGCGGCCGAAAAGCCATATCTCCGACATGGAAACAAGGCCAAGCAACTCAACTATGCACGAAAACACAGGAACTGGAGTGCAGAAAAATGGCAGCAGGTGCTCTGGACTGATGAGTCAAAATTTGAAATATTTGGCTGTAGCAGAAGGAAGCTTGTTCGCCGAAGGGCTGGAGAGCGGTACACAAATGAGTGTCTGCAGGTAACAGTGAAGCATGGTGGAGGTTCCTTGCAAGTTTGGGGCTGCATTTCTGCAAATGGAGTTGGGGATTTGGTCAGAATTAATGGTCTCCTCAATGCTGAGAAGTACAGTTAGATACTTATCCATCACGCAATACCATCAGAGAGGCCTCTGATTGGCCCCAAATTTATTCTGCAGCACGACAGCGACCCCAAACATACAGCGAAAGTCATTAAGAACTATCTTCAACGTAAAGAAAAACAAGGAGTCCTGGAAGTGATGGTATGGCCCCCACAGAGCCCTGATCTCAACATCATCGAGTCTGTCTGGGATTACATGAAGAGAGAGAAGCAACTGAGGCTGCCTAAATCCACAGAAGAACTGTGGTTAGTTCTCCAAGATGTTTGGGCCAACCTACCTGCCGAGTTCCTTCAAAAACTGTGTGCAAGTGTACCTAGAAGAATTGATGCTGTTTTGAAGGTCACACCAAATATTTTGATGAAGATTTTTCTTCTGTTCACTAACTTTGCATTTTGTTAATTGGTAAATATAAACTATTAACATGTCTATTTTTGAAAGCATTCTTACTTTACAGCATTTTTTCATACCTGCCTAAAACTTTTGCACAGTACTGTGTGTGTGTATATATATATATATATATATATATATATATATATATATATACACACACACACAGTGCCTTGCAAAAGTATTCAGACCCCTGACCAATTCTCTCATATTACTAAATTACAAATGGTACATTGAAATTTCATTCTGTTCGATATTTTATTTTTAAAACACTTAAACTCAAAATCAATTATTATAAGGTGACATTGGTTTTATGTTGGGAAATATTTTTAAGATAAATAAAAAAACTGAAATATCTTGCTTGCATAAGCATTCAACCACCACACATTAATATTTGGTAGAGCCACCTTCGCTGCAATAACAGCTTTAAGTCTTTTGGGGTAAGTATGTACCAGCTTTGCACACAGTGTCGGAGTGATTTTGGCCCATTCTTTTTGGCAGATTTGCTCCAGGTTGTTCAGGTTGGTTGGACGACGCTTGTGGACCGCAATTTTCAAATAATGCCACAGATTCTCAATGGGATTGAGATCAGGACTTTGACTGGGCCACTGTAGGACATTCACCTTTTTGTTCTTGAGCCACTCCAATGTTACTTTGGCCTTGTGCTTGGGATCATTGTCCTGCTCAAAGGTGAATTTCCTCCCAAGCTTCAGTTTTTTAGCGGACTGAAGCAGATTCTCTTGCAGTATTTTCTTGTATTTTGCTCCATCCATTCTTCCTTCAATTGTAACAAGATGCCCAGTCCCTGCTGATGAGAAGCATCCCCACAGCATGATGCTGCCACCACCATACTTCACTTTAGGGATGGTGTGTCTTGAGGCATGGGCAGTGCTAGGTTTGCGCCACACATAGCGCTTTGAGTTTTGGCCAAAATGCTCTATCTTGGTCTCATCTGACCACAAAACCTTTTCCCACATCACAGCTGGGTCACTCTCATGCTTTCTGGCAAACTCCAGATGTGCTTTCAGATGGCACTTTTTGAGTAGCGGCTTCTTTCTTGCCACCCTCCCATACAGGCCAGTGTTATGCAGAGCTCTTGATATGGTTGACTGGTGCACCATTACTCCACTCCCAGCCATTGAACTCTGTAGCTCCTTCAAAGTGATTGTTGGCCTCTCTGTGGCTTCTCTCACAAGTCTCCTTCTTGTTTGAGTGCTGAGTTTTGAGGGACGGCCTTTTCTTGGCAGTGTCTGGGTGGTGTGATGCAGCTTCCACTTCCTGATTATTGATCCAACTGTGCTCACTGAGATATCCAAACACTTGGGTATTATTTTGTACCCTTTCCCTAATCTATGCATCTGGATTACTTTATCTCTAATCCTTCAGATTCACAGCCTTACCAATGATCCTTCAACAGTGACAGCAACTTTAATGATTCACAGGTGGAGACCAATGGCAAGGTAATTGCGTCCTCATTAGGGCAATTTCTTTCATCGGTGCAAACTGGGAGCTTCCACAGCACAGGGGTTGAATACTTATGCAAGCAAGATATTTCAGTTTTTTTTTTTTTCTTAAAAATATTTCCCAACATAAAACCAATGTCACCCTACAATAATTGATTCTGAGTTTCAGTGTTTAAAAATAAAATATCAAATAGAACGAAATTTCAATGTACCATTTGTAATTCGGTGATATGAGAGAAATGGTCAGGGGTCTGAATGCTTTTGCGAGGCACTGTATATATATATATATATATATATATATATATATATATATATATATATATATATTATATAATATTATATAGCAGCATACTTTTGTATTGTATTATTAAAACATCAGGTGTGAATGTGACAGACTTGACAGCGATAATAGGCCGTCCTCCAGAAATGTGCGCACCCCTCATTATTTTGTTGACATACCAAATCGCACAATATGTCACTCAAAACCACTTGACAGATGAGGGGGGCACGGGCTGAACAGCTGACATTTTGAGTTACGTTTCACTTTCAGTATATCAAAATGTTAAAATAAACTAATTAGTCTCTTAATAGATGCAATACAGATGCTATATTATTTTACTGATATGTATTTGGATTTTACAAGGACACACTGTCACAGTTGTTACTTTATTCCTTTTTTATTTGTTTTCAACCGGCTGCAGCTTCTTCTTTTTTCCATCAATGAGCCGGTTGCCGGGGAAACAGTTTAATCTGCCGTTTTTTTCCATCATGGAACAGATATCAATAAATTGGGTCATATATGCAGATAAAAATTATTGATACAGCATTGCCCCCCAGAATGCAATTAAAGCTCATACAGTCCAGGGTGTATGACACATCTTAATAAACTTGCATCAAAAATACAGCAGCAGCCATACATGGGTTATTAAAATGATTATAAATAAATAAAATAATATTATTAACAATAATCAAACAAAATAATGTTTTTGATTTTTAAAAAATTTAAACTGTGTTTTTGTACTCCCTGCTGCAATGTTCTGTCCAGTAAGCCAATATGAAAAGCTAGTGCAGCAAAAATACTCATAACCAATTTGAAAGAGTTTATCAAGAGGTGTGGTGACTGTGAAACTGCTACATTCAGGTGTTTAATGTTATCTCAAAAAACAAAGAAAAAATAGTGAGTGCCAAATTAAGTAGTTAAGGCATTGAGCTACAAAGATAGGCTGAAAGACATGAAGCCTAGCACTAAGAAGAGTTTTATGATTGAAATCTTTAAATTATTTAAAAATCTATTAACATAGTTAACCCATACCAATACTTTAAGTACAGTACAGGACCAGAGGTCAAAGTTGGAGATTAGGTGGAGATAGACAATCGGGGAATGTGATACTTACAGTCCCTAATAACCAAACATTTTGTTCTTGGAATATAAACTAGTATTTAAATGTGTAACACAAAAGTACCGAATCCATTAATCTATTCTATGTTTTAATGGCAGTTAAAGGGTTGTTGGCATACTATTTAATATTAATTTACTTAATCAAAGAATAAAGTCTTTATATTTTAGAATCGTGGCACAATGTGTTCCTAATGACGTTGTGTTCTGCTCCACTGCCGTACATCATGCAGTTCAAAATGAAGATTGATAGAAAGAAAGATGTAGGTGAAAAGTGGCCTGGTAGCTTTTTCACGTACCGATTTCATAGCTTGCATCTGTTCTGCCTGAACAGTAAATATTCCTGGGAGGGTTTAGCGTGGGAATGGGGCGAGAAGACACAGCACGTTGCAGTACAGTGTGACAACGAGATGAGTGGGATGCAGTTTAAACTGAGACACGGTGTCACTGGAAATAAGTTAGCCGTGAAATAAGTTAGTGTTTGCCTTTTTGAGCCTTTCTGCGCATGCGTTCTGTGGAGATTTATCCAAGATTTTACAAATGCCATTTGTATTTTTGTAAGAAACAAAAACAGGTATTGCAGACTGTATTTTTTTGTTTAAAAATGTGACTTTTGACATCATATTTATCCAAGTGTATTGCAGACATTATTTTTCTGTTTAAAAATGTAACATTTGTCATCTTATTTATAGAAGTGTAAATCTAATTGCACATAAAAATAAATTGCACAACCACGTCTTTGTAGTAGCTTAAAGTTAACCGCTATAATTAAATAAAATACAACATGATACAATAAAAAGTATTATTAATATTATAACAACGTGTTTTCAATTTTAACCACATATAACGTAGCTTTAATAAAGATCCCGACAACATTTTTAAAAGTAAAACAATATTCTGAATTAAAGTTGACAGACAGAAAATAGAGACAGCTTAATCTTTAAATTCTAAAATTTGCGCGTGTGCAGAGAGGCTCAAAAGGCAAAGCTAACTTATTTCATGGCTAACTTATTTCCTGTGACACCAGCATGGGAAGTTATGTTTGAGAGGGTCCCCTGGACACTTCCTGTGCTGATTTAAACATGCTTTGAGATGAAAGCCTACAGAGAACATGTGAAAATGCAGATTGGAAAGGAAATGGCTTTCTTTTAACCTGTTTGTGTCTTGAAAATTCAATGGCAACCTCAGTGCACCGATGCAGATTCATATGTCCAGATATTCTCTAATAAATTATTGCTTATTACAGGGTTCATCAATAGGTGGCCCGCGAGAGCCTTTCTTTAGGCCTATCAAGCCTCAGCTGTCCTTCATTACAAAAGTTGAAATTGCTGATATACAAGATTATAAAGTCGTTGCTATCTGTAAGATATTTGCTTCCCCTAAAAAGCGTTTTTTTTTTTCCCCCGCCTAATACAGGAACAAGTCAGCTGATTGGACAATTCTAATGAGCTATCATTTTGGCATTGTGAGGCGTGTGAGTAAAAATGGATTTTCCAGACAGTGATTTACGTGTAAAAATTAAAATTTTATTTAATATTACACGGGAAAAAAAAAAGAAAAATAATAAAGAAGGATGTGAGGGAGGGAGTGCTGGAGTAATCAAAAATAAAGGAACGGAAGCCTCTTAGTCCTCTTCGCGCTCTGCTTAAATCCAAAAATAAAACAAAAAGGAATAAAAACAGAAAAGAGCCAAGTTAGTAAGGCCTCCGTTCGTGACACAGTCCAAAAACTCCCACCTACTTCCCTCCAGCCTTTTTTCCCCCGCCTCTATTCCTTAGGACCAACCCCGAACACAGTAGCACGTTTTCTTTAGTATGCAAACCCCGCCCCGGTAGTCAGTGGATCACCAATCCCCAAACTGACAGGTATCCTTAATTTCACTTGACTCCAGTGGCTGGAATTTACATACTCGTACTTCCGCCCCTCACCAAGGTGCCGCCCCTCAAAAAGATGACTTTTGTCATGGTCACAAGACCTTGGTAAGGGAAGTCCCGAGTTGGTTTGATGCCTTCTACTGTTGGGAGGCTGAATTGCAGACCGAAACCCCTTTGACTCATCACAGGCATGTATTACAAATCTCCACCCATTTGCTTAAACTCTTTCCCCTTAACAATGTGGAGTATGTATAATGTGTAGCTAAGTGGAAAAAATCCTCATTTAAATGCATGAAACTCTGAGCAACAAAATGTGAAAAAAAAAGTTCAAGGGTGTGTAGACTTTCTATACGCACTGTATGATTGATTAACCTGTTACGTTTGACCTGTTGTCAGAGCAATACTTCCAAAACACTAGATGTTTGTTTCCAGTTTTTTGTAGAAATTCTTGGGAAGTTGAGCGAGGCTGTTGTATGTTTTAAAATGAGAAACAGTTTGGTTTTATTATAGAAATACATGAAAAAACTTAAGTGCATATGTCTATATTTCCTTTATTTTTCAAATGATAAACTAAATATTGTTAGGAAAATTAGCAATGCGGCCACCAGTAAGTGTTCAGTCACAGGAAATTCACCAAAAAAAACGAGCCTGTCAAAGATCTTTTATTAGGGCTTAAAAACACCTGTTTGGCACCAGTAAGAAATATACCTATGACACGCCTCAATGATGGAACAGTGAATATGCACTTTGATGGCATGGTGGAAATGCACTTCACTTAATTTTCCCCTCTGTTTACTGTCATGCCATGTATTTAATTTATAAACTTTTCATTTACATTTAAACACATTGGAGCTAGAACATGCATATTTAGACACCGTGCTACATGTTTAATCAGGCGCTTAATAATATGGTTATACAACATAAGTGCTTTCGTTAGTTAACCTGAATGCTTGCTGCACAGAAATTGTCAGAACATTTTCTAGTTTTAATAAAATTAAAATTAATAACATGCTGTTTTAATGGCATTACAATGAAAATTGTGTAATTATTTGTTTGCAAGATGTTGTTTGAATACTGGTCAGGAAATTATATTTGCTCAATATTTTTATTATTAATGGTGATCAAACATTGTATCATATTAAGTAGTTATTTCTGAGATGTATCAGTTGATTGGTGCAAGTGCAGTGTTGCAACGTTTCGTTACTGTAAGCAAGGTTTGATTGGATAGTCAGATTTTCATGACCATTTTGTTAATGGAAGATAACAAACCGTGAGCAGTGTGTTTGGCTAGCTGTACAGTCTCAAACATCGTAGGGAGTCAAAGTTACCAAGAGTGTTACTCCAAGGCAGTCAATTGCTTTTCACTCCTAATTGTCTGAACCAATTCATTAGTACTGAAGCTTTTGTTCTGTTCTACGGAAGCTTTAGAAGTTGTTCAGTGTATTGTTTTGTAGCTCTACAGTTGCATTGCACATACAATATCGATCTGCTCTGTCTGTGTTTTTGTTTTAGGTACAGATGTGGGTTCAGAGAAAAACACTTTAGTTTATTTCAGACCCAGCAAAATATGTGTTTACATATTTTAAAGTAAAATTCTTCACAGTTGGTGTGTACATGTACTAGAGACAGAGAGTTCAAAAACAGCAAACAGCTCTATATCCAAAGAGAATCAGACGGTCAGACACAGACATTTAGGCAAATTCCTGGTGGTTTTGAAGAACACGGTAAGCAGCATCTTCTCAGTTTATCACTGACGTTATGACTTCTTAAACCACAAGATAATGACTTCCTTTGTGTGTCTCATGAGACCTGGGAAGTACTTAATTTCCTGTAAATGTGTCGTATGGATACATTGAAGACAAACATTTACTTGACAGTCATGCTTTCCGTATTGTCTGGGAACATTAGTTTTACCCTGAAATACAAGACCAGGTCCCAGAAGATTGAATATTAGTAGCTGAAAACTGTTAATGGTCTCATCTTGCAGCAACTACACATATTGTAGTTTAGGAATTAATATCAACATAAATGGATTTCAAATCATTATCACTAATTTCACATAACTCCTGATAGGTACTGGTGCGAAAGGTGTTATTGCGATTACATGTCAGTGAAGATATGGAATGTGCGTTTTATTTCTACTACCAAGATTGCTGTGGCCCCTGACTGTGTACAAGGTTTCCTTGACAACAGTTGAGAAGCTGGTAGCTTTAATCAGTTTATACATCAGGAAATGGTTGGGAGTTCCATGCTGCTGCTTTATGGTAAAGGAATACTGCAGCTACCAATCTCTGCTCTAGGAGTTTAAGTCCACCAAGGTCCAACTGAAAATGAAATTAGTAGATTCACGTGACAAATGCGTAAGGGAGGCAGCACCTGTGTTGAAAACTGGAAGAAAGTGGGTGGCAAAGAAAGCTGTGGAAGATGCTATGGCTGACCTTCGAATCAGTGATATTACGGGGCAAGTTCAGCATGGAAGAGGGAGTCTTGGTCTCAGTTCAGCTCCTCCTACATGGGACAAGGCAACCCCAGCTCAAAGGAGGAAGCTGGTATTCTACGAGGTACAAAAGCAGGAAGAGAGGATGAGGTGTGTAAAGGCCATTTCCCAGGCCAAGCAGGGAGAATGGATGAGATGGGAAAGTGTGGAACAACGCAAGATCGACTGGCAAGACCTATGGACAATGGAACAGAGCAGGACCAGTTTCCTTATCAGATCAACATATCCCATCACCACAGAACCTAAACCTCCGGGTGGGTAAGGATCCTTTATGTCCTTTGTGTTCATCACCTGCAACATCAAGGCACATTTTGAAAGGATGTAAGGTGGGTCTTAGCCAAGGATGGTTTACTCGGTTCCATGATCAGGTGCTGCGATGTTTGGCCTTAGAATTGGAAGACAAGCCTAACCTGACGAATAAGTTGCCACCCATTCCATCAAAGCATTATACACAAAATACAATATTCCTCCATCCAGGAGAGCAACCACCAAGAAAAGGTGTTAAAACCAAGCCTCACCCAAGAAGCTGCTAAAGCTGCTAAACCAAGCCTTGCACTGGAAGCTGCTAAAGACTGGAAAATGCTGGCAGATGTAGGTCAACATCTTATTTTTCCACCTGAGACTGCCACCACTAACCTTCGACTAGACATTGTCTTGTGGGCTGGATCAGCACACCTTGTTCATCTGGTAGTGTTAATAGTGGAGGATGCTTTGGATGAAGCAGAACAGCAAGGTTGGAGAGTACGGGTTTACCCAGTGGAGGTGGGTTATCGAGGATTTGTGGCACACTCTACAACCCGGTTTATCAAAGATGTTGGGTTCAGTGGCCAAGAGCTATTCGAAGAACTTATCTGAAGCAGCAGAAAGGAGCAGCAACTGGCTGTGGTTCAGACAGAAAAATTCTGGCTGCGGATCTCTAGCACAATAGAAAGAAAGCAACGCTTATGTACAGGTAAGTAAGCTGGGCTGAGTTCAGTGGGGGATGGAGGGGGGTAATGCTGGGACGCCAGAATCACTGTTGAGCCCTCTTTAGGTGTCGTGGGCTAGTCGACGAAACACAGCGGATGGAAAGTGCCCACTTGAAGACCCCAGATATGTACCCTACTTAGCTCAATCCAGACAATTGTCATGCTGATGTGCTGGGGAGACCGCAAAAACAGTTGATCCCCTAAGCCAGCATCGCAGCTGTTGTGTGTGCTGATGCACTGGGGAGGCAAAATAAGCTGATCCCTGGAGCCAGAATTACACCTCAGCCATCAACACCAGGCAGAAGGATATCTACATCATCAGATGGAAAGAAACGCAAATGGATGGAGATGCAGATGGTTCACATTAGTTTACAATAAAGCTACATCTTAGTTGGTTTCATATCTCCTGTACACACTGATGGAAAGGTTTACAAAAAAGGATATATCTCCCAGCTCTCAGTGCATGTAGCTCCCACAGTTGCTCACTTCAAATCAACTCTCAAGACCTACTTGTTCTCTTGTGCTTTCAATGCTCATTAAGTCTGATTTCTGTTATTAGCTGCTGTCTAAATTACTATTTCAGGTTTTTCACTACATCTTATTCGTATGATTCTGTATGACACACGCATCCACAATGTTTAGGATTCACATCCTAGCCTCATATTTAATGTATTATGCCTGCATTTAATGAATTAACTTTTTTTTTAATAAGGAGGGCCTTACACACATGTAACAAAATGCTGCATTAAGATGAAGCATGTGAAAAAACAACTACATATTTGGAATGAGTTTTATAGTTCTGTTATAAGAAATGTCGGGGGTGTATGCTGTGTGAACAACTCAAAGCGTCTGTAACGAAGCAGCCTTTGTGTTTTTGCTTTTGTCTGAAGCTGTACCTGGTGCATTGCACACTGTAGTTCTATTATTAAACAAACTCTAAAAAGAAAAACTGTTATCTTGGAAGAACTTATTCAGTGTTTTTTTTTGCAAGAAAGGCATACATAGATTTCCATTACAGAATTGACTACAACAGGTATGTATAGATTACTTAGTTCTTTAAATGAAACATTTTCAGTAAGAAATAATTTTCAAATGAAAGAATACAGTTGTGTGCCAAACATTATGAAAATAAATTAAAGTGTTCTGCCAAAATATGGCAGCCATATTAAGTCAGGGATCAAAGTCTTTGTCACCAACAAATTTAGCATTGAGTGTTCATATAAGCCTGCATAGAATGTTACTGTCTCTATTTCAAATGGTTTCCGAAGTATGGCTTGCACACTTGTAAAATTGCTGGCACATAAGGTTCATATTTTCTTGTACGATATCCATGAACAAACATTGTCTAGAGAATCACTGTACCAAGAATCACTGTACCAGATATACACTGCCGAGAAAAAGTTTGTGAACCCCAATGATAATTATGGAAATTCCATAGTTTTACTATGATAGCCTTCTTGAATCAAAACCAGTCTTTTCTTAAATATCCAATAGGGTTTATATTAACCAATTCCATGACTTTTGAAACAAAATGATGCATGAATTAGACAAACAATGAGTAATTAAGATTCAGGGTATGTGAAAGTGAGGTCTTATCAGCTCAATTAAGGGGATAATTAGGATCAGGTGTTTAAATAATTAGGTAGATCTTCAGGAGTGAGTTTGGGAGGTCCCACCCTATATAAAGATCAGAAACTTGGTCTTCACCTGTGTGAAAACACGTCATGCCACAATCAAAAGAAATCTCTGAGGACCTCAGAAAAACAGTTATTGATGCTCTTCAGTCTAGAAAAGGTTACAAAACCATTTTTAAAGATTTGGGGCTCCACCAATCCACTGTCAGACAGATAATCTACAAATGGAGAAAGTTCAAGACCAGTCACTCTACCCAGGAGCAGTCGTCCTACGAAAATCTAATCCAGGAACAAATAGAAAAATCATCAAGGAAGTCACAAAGAATCCCAGAGTAACAGCCAAGGATCTGCAGGCCGCTCTTGCCTTGACTAATGTGAGTGTTCATGACTCAACTATCATAAAAAGACTGAACAAGAATGGTGTTCATGGAAGCCAGGAGGAAACCATTGTTCTCTAAAAACAACATTGCTGCCTGTCTGAAGTTCGCCAAAGAGCACATAGATGATCCACAAGACTTCTGGAACAATGTTAGGTAGAACTTTTTTGCTTCAATGAGAAACATTATTTTTGGTAAAAACCAAACAGTGCATTTGAACAGAAGAACCCCATCCCAACTGTCAAGCATGGTGGTGGGAGTGTGATGGTTTGGGGATGCTTTGCTGCCTCAGGACCTGGACGGCTTGCCATCATTGGCACAACCATGAATTCTGCACTGTATCAGAAGATTCTAGAGGAGAATGTCAGATCATCCGTCCATGAGCTGAAACTAAAATGAAAGTGGGTCATGCAGCAAGACAATGATTCTAAATATTCAAGCAGATCTACAAAAGAATGGCTGCGAGAGAGTCCTGCACATTAATAAAAAAGGGGCAGGGTAAAGCCCTGTTGTAAAATGCTATTATATGTGGATGAAGAGCGAGGTGCCATCCACCACATTATTGTTTTGATTTAGTATTTAGTGCATATTTTGTATTTACTTTTTTGTTTTATGATTTATTGTATTTATATATGATGGAAAATCGCTGTTTATTTAAATGTGTTCTGGCAGAGTCGAGATTGGCAGCTTGTCCTCTGCCAGGAATAATTAAAAACCTCGTGCAGAAGGTGGCCATCTGCCGAATTAATTAGGTAATTAATTTGTTGCTAATCGGGAGATGGTCACCTGGATAAAACCCTGCAGTTTTCCCTGCTCAAGGTGGGTGTTCAGAAGAGTGAACACGAGTGGGGGAGGAGAGTAAAGAAAAATGAAACGAATAGGAACAGTTACAGCAATCTCCCCAGCCTGACCTATTGTTTAGTGTTTGTGATTATTTTGTTTAAACCTTTTCTTTTGTGCTCTGTGAGCAAATGTTTTCTGTTTAAATATTTATTTTATTTTTGTTATTTAAAATAAAACGATGCAAGTGCCATTTGCAAAGCATTACATTTAAAGTGCAAAACATTTAGAAATGACTTTCAAAGTTTTTAATAATATGTTGCAGACAGAGGTCTCTCAAAGAAGGATAATGGTGAGGGACCATTCGGGATCATCAGCAATGATCCTCCTCATCTTTTTTGTATCTGATGTAGGATCAAGTCTCATAACTGGTTCAGATATTTGTGGTAGTCTGCCAGGAGTAAAACTCATTTGTCAGAGTTCCCAATAACATCTTTTATTTTGACAAGTTGTGTTCCTGTGCAAGAAAGTTTTTTTTTAAATCCAATAAACACTGAAAACAGTTACTCAATTCATGTTGACTTCAATAAGGAAGTGCATTGCTGCCATATGGAAGAAAAAAATATATTATTTTCACATATTTAGATGATATGTTTTACGTAATTACATGCTAGGAAATAATCATGTAATTTGTATGATAATTTCCTAACAGGTAATAATCTGAGAACGTATCTTGTAAAAACTTGTAATAAAATCAAACTGCTGATATGGAGATGCAACCTTATTTGAACTTGCAAGCAAGTTGGAAAAAATACACATTTAAAAATAAATACACTGATTAATAAACCCTAGTTATTATTTAATTGTACATTTTTAGCTAACATGTAATTAAGTAATACCATTGTTTTTTTTTTTCAGCCTATTTTGCCTCCCTTGTGCATCAGAACACACAACGGCTGCAATGCTGGCTCCAGGGATCAACCACAGTGTGGCCTCCCTAGCGCATCTATATGACAACTGCCTGGACTGAGCTGAGTAGGGTACTTCTCTGGGGTCTTCAAGTGGGCACCTTCCATCTTTGGTGATTCGTCGGCTAGTCCACGACACCTTAAGAGGGCTCGACAGTGATTCTGACGTGCCAGCATCACCCCGTCCATCCCATTCAGCTAAGCCCAGCTTACTTACTTTCCTTTACATCAACGTTTTTTATTTCTATTGTGCTTGATTGCCAACCAGAATCTTTTTGTCTCAACCATAGTTAGTTACTCTTCCTCTCTACGGCTTCAGATAAGTTCTTCACTATGTGTTGCAACTCTTCACCACTGACTCCGATGTCTCTGAAAAACCGAATTGTGGAGTGTGCCACAAATCCTCGACAACCCAACTCCACTGGGTAAACCTGGACTCTCCATCCTCACTGTTCTGCTTCAGCAGCTAGTTGAGCATACCAAAGTTTCTTTCTCTCATGTGCCTCATCAACAGTATCTTCCCATAGCACTGTTAACTCTACCAGGTGAACAAGGCATGTTGAACCAGACCACAAGACAATAGAAGGTCGAAGGTTAGTGATGGCAATCTCAGGTGGAAAAATAAGCTGTTCTCCAACATCTGCCAGCATTTTCCAGTCTCTAGCAACTCCCAGTTGTCTTAGATGAGTTTTGGTTTTAATACCTTTTGCTCCTCCGGATGGTTGTTTTGTGTGTGTTTGTGGTAGTGATTGCCAGGGCTAGGGTTAATTCCTATCCCCGCTAAATACATGTGCAGAATGAGGCCAGGTGTTGATTGAATTATTAATTGTCAATCAACCCTGGCCACATGGTATTTAAGTTAGGCAGGAGCACCATTGTTTTTTTTAACTGCCTGGGAGAGACACATGCGTGAATTTTTGTTTGCAAACTTCACCGTGATAGCCCTGCTTGGGTGAGGGTTTTGTTTGTTTATTTTGTGGTACGTTATTGTTCTGTATTGTTCTCTTTTATTATATTTGTTTAATAAACATGCGCCTCATCTTAAAACCTGCAGTTACTGTCTCCGAGTCTCTATCCACCCAGCCATCCTGTCACAGACCCTTTGAAGTTATTTTGAGCTGACATGTTTCTTAATCAAACTCGGATAAATTCTGATTGTAAAACAAGATCCCTTCAGTTTTTTCTCCATTACTTGAATTCGACTTTGATTCTGCATCACTGATAACCAAGTATAAAAAAGACAATTCCTTGTTAATTCAAACTGAACATAAAAGGCGAGTGAACTTAAATTGCTTTAATTAAATAGTAATTAAGAGAACATTATTTAAAATCGGGGGATAGCAATTTAACTGCACTCGCTTGTGTTCGGTTTGAATTAAAAACAGGGAGCTGCCTTTTTTTACATTGTTATCAATAAAGTAGTAGCATTCAAATTACAGTAGAAAAAAACAAAAGGGCTCAAAATTACTTTTAAGGGATATCAGAAGATTAAAAAATAAAATAACTTAGTTCCTAGTTCAGTAGCTTTTTTTTTTTTTTATGTAGTCGTCGCCTATGGTTTTTACCCTGGTTTTCTCCCCAATTTGGAATGCCCAATTGTTATGCAACCCCCCCGGCGACTCTGGAAATGGAGGCTGAAACACTAGTCCTCCGAAACATGTTCATGCCAATCCCCCATTTCTCGCACTGCGGATCCACAGCGAAGCCACCAGACCTATCGTGCCAGAGGACAACACAGATCTGAATGGCTCCGCAGACCTGCAAGTGCCCTATCAGCCACAGGGGTCGCTGGTGCACGGTGAACCGAGGATTGCCCGCCGACCTACCTGGCCGGCAAGCGGCCAGTTGTGCGCTGCCCCCTGGGAAACCCCGGTCACAGTCGGCAATGACATAAAATGTGCACACAAAACAGAGCAAAACACTCTTATACAAAACGGCTCGATGGCAAACGAAACAGAGAAAAGATAACACTGAACCAAAACCAAGCAAGCATCATGCTGGCTGGTGTATAACCAGCACGTATAGCAATTATTTATATTTACTTTGAAGCTTTACTTTGCTTTACCTCTCAACCCTTGTTCCGCCTCCGAACACACTAACCTCCTTCAGCCAAAGCTTCAGGTCTTTTATATTGTGACAGAGGGGTTAACTGACTCTTAATTACCTAGTTTATCCCTCTGTCACATCCTCTGCGTGTTCAACAGCCAGTATGTCAATAGGCACTTGCTGTTGACACGCATTCTCACAAGGTATAAACAATAGCAAATTGGTGTGTTTTTAAATAGAAATAAAAACAATACATTTTTTAATTATACACCAAATACAAACTATAATATGCACAGGGGTGAGGAGTACATCATCACACTTATATAAAGTACATCGGATGTAAAATATGTTATTATTCTCTTCATCATTTTACAGTATAAACACTTACCTTGAAACTAATGGGGGTAGGCTGAATACAAGGGAGTTCTCAGTAAGATTTGCCATTCTAAGTTTCATCACGAACACTGTGCCATAGGGTTAGTCATTAGAAGTTAACTTACGGCATGCAAAGTAGTAAACAGTCAAAGTCTGGCATGCATGTTAGCGTGCATGCATGACTGGAAGTGCCTTGAGATCATAAACATAGCCACTGCCTATCTCTCTCTCTCTCTCTCTCTCTCTCTCTCTCTATATATATATATATATATATATATTATATTATATATATATATATATATATGTAATACATTTATGTAAAACACAGTAAAATGAAAAATTACTGTACATTTCATGCTATAAATTACTGACCATATATTATAGCATTTTTGAACATCTACCGTCAGTACACTCATTTTCAGGGGACGGAGCAAGTCCACTTGATGTAATGTTTGAGAACATGGAGTTAGTAAGGTATAAACATGAAAAGAGAGGGTCTCTTCAAAGGCCCAACATATAGAAGGGGGGGGGGGGGGGGGGGGGGCTCCATCATTGACGATACCAGACAAACAAGAGAGGGTCGTTGTCGCTGAGGAGACCCGACATATGAAGAGGGGCCATCATCTCTGAGATGACCCGGCATACGAAGAGGCTAGTGAACCGGAAAGCTTTGGGAACAGAAAGTTACATAAGTAACCCAACTTGTAGAGTACTAGGATCTGGTAGAGAAAGCAAGTGCTGAAGCCATGTAAGCTTGCATTGAATTAAGTAGTTTGCTGATAGCTGGGTTCAGTTAGAGAACAGCTGGTTGAACTGGCAGGGGGGGGGGGGGGTGTCACTGCTGGAGTTGGCAGGGCTGTAGGAACCAGGCAGTGAAATCTGGTGTCAATTTAATGTCTTTCCTAGTTTCTGATGAAATATTGAGGTAGGAGTCCAAGTTTTTTGCTGTTGATGCAAGAAAAAAATAGTCAAGATATAAACATCCTCTCTGGGGGATAATGTGAATTGCAAAATTAGAATGACCCAGCAACAAGAGCAGTGTGCGTTTCCTGATTGTTTTATTGATCTCAATAAAAACACAGATGTGATTGAGTTTATATACGAGGGGACTGGCTTTGAACTTTTCTGTATGATTCCTATAAATTCCAGTGAATAAAGGGGGCCGATTATTGTTACTTCAGAGAGCAGGATGCCAACCTCTTAAAATAAACTCTTAAGATTAGTGGTCACCTCTGCTGGCGGATTTGAGGGAGGAGAGATCAATAGAAAATCAAGTAGGTAGGAGCAGAAATGGAACATGGAATGCATTAAGAAGTATCCAGCATAACGCTTCTGAGAGAGTGTCAAATATCTTTGGTCTGCTGCAGCAGCCGAAAGTTAACTGTGTAACAAAATATAACTTTCCTTCTCAGCATATCCCAAACAGGTGGTGAAGAGAAGGATGGATTGACATTACTTTAAATGTGTCTGATATATCTGCTTTTGCTAACCATGAACCACTAATTTAATAGCATGAATTGCATCTGAAACGGTAATGTAATGAAGAGAAAATTGATCATGAGGAATGAACGAGTTGATGCCGCTGGTGCTTGACTCCTGTGGTGCTGATAGATTGATGATGATCTGCTTTTTTTCTGACATTTTCCGAGTGGCAGTGCCAATAGAATTAATCCTGTAGATTGGAAATGGGGAAGCTGAAAATGGGCCGACTACAAATCCTTTTTCAATGAGAGATTGAACTGACTCTGGTTCTTGATTAGCAGAATGAAGGTTTTTACTTTCAAAATAGGGCCATCTGTTAGTGCTTCATTATGGCCTTATACAATAATATATCCTTTGTACAACTGAGTTTAACACCACTGTGTAAACATAATACAGTACCTTTCAGGATAGACTAATACATTAGCTGCTATGTCATTAGTTGCTAGGTTAAGGGTGGGGAAAGTAATACAATACATTACACTACATTGCTGTTCTATGTTGTCTGTTCAAAATGTGTGTGGTGCACTTGATGTTAGTGCTGGAGATTATTCATACTATCCATGGTGGGTGCCATTCCTGGGCGCCAAATCAATCAGCATCCCAAAAAGATGACCATACCACTAACAAGACATGACAACATACAACTGGAGCCACTGAGGAATGGCAGTTTGCAACTTGATCTTCCTGGCTAGATTCTAGCAGCCCTGAGGGAAAACTTACTCAGATAAAATACATTTTAAAAACAAATGGTCAAACTCAGTCATGAAAAAAAACCTACCCATCTTAATCCTAAGGCTACCATGGCTCTGAGTATGTAGAATTTACTATACAGCATCTATGCACATATGTGTTTATCATTTTAGTCTTTTTATTAGTTTGCCTGGGTAGAGAAATAGGATCTTTTGTGATGTAGGTGTAACATATAAAGTTCATAATTTCCCTAGCAAACATATTTTTTAATATATTACTTCTTATCCAATCAATTCAATTAGGCTCAGTTTTATATTTTCCAAAAATTACTTTGGGACAAAAAAAACACCCCTGAAAAGATTATTGTCACCACTCTGAGGATTCCCTGTGTTCCATATGTCATTTGTTAATAACTTGGATAATAAAGAAAATCTGGATACAAAAACAATTCTTAGATGTTGTGATTGGTTGATATAAGCAGGTTTTAATGTACAGGTCTTATTTGGCAGAATATAGTGTCTTAATTAGGGTGCTTTTCATTTGTCTTTAAACTAAAGAAAAGCAGGGATTGTTCCATGTGCAGTAGGTTGTAATGAATCTCCTCCTAACGGCTGATGAGTTAATAAAACTGACATTAGCATAAGACCTGAACTTACCACTTGACTACAAAGCTTGCTCTTTAGTTTAACGGAAATACATTTGTCTTTGAACTGTGTGGTTTGTGGTTCACATCCAGCCTTTGCCTTTCTATTCAATTAAATGGGCTGAGATGCCAATTCATTGAAAGGTCCAAGTGCCCATCACTTACAGTAATAGTCACACCAATAATCATAGACTCACAATAGACTCATTATCCTTACCTTTTTGTAAGCTTTACTTCTGAGCAGCCATGACTATATAGAACTATAGAAAGTTTTTGCCTTTATTATTTTTACCGATTTCTCTCATCTTGCTCATATTCCTGACACTTTGTTTAAATTATATATATATATATATATATATAATATATATACTATAATATATATATATATAATATATATATATATGCAATTAAGGCCCGGCCAGGCATCTGTATACGTTGAATATACGGACGCCTTGGGGCGTTGCCTTCGTATACAGACACCCGTCCGGGCCTTATTGCGTTTATGATCCATGTAAAACAGTGACTTTGAAGGAAAGAAAACACATACATCATGTTTAAGGCAAAAAAATAGTGTTTTTTGTTAAATATCCTAACGCCAAGTAAAGAAGTCCCATGTATAACTTTGAAATACACACTAAGTTAAGATGAGTAAATTAATTCAATTAAAACATGCAAAAGAAAGTAAATCTTTTTTTTTTTGATTGTGTGCACATTGAAAAAATACACCATGGGCAGAGTTGAGACGGCACACTGAGCAGAACAGAGGTCAGGAATAAAAATTAATTCAACGACATCTCGGATTTCAGTAATTTGTTCAAGATCTGTGTCAGAGAGATGTTTATAATGTGCACAAGTATGTTTCTATGTTTTTCTTTAACATTTATAGACCGCTAAAAACACATTACTTGAAGTGACAAAGTCGGGGTGAGCGAGCATAAAGACAGCGATTTTTTTTTTTTTTTGGCATTTTTTTCTGCTATCTTCCAGTTCATTTAATTGTCCTTCATCCAAATCAACATGTCTGCTTACTACTTTTGGGATTTTTTGCAGGTAATTGGTCAATCAGTTTTATAGTTACAGCTGTACATCTGTAAGTGAGTGTTAGCAAGATTGCTACCGATACTTACAGTAGTTTAATTTCAGTGAGGCAGCACAGTGATTTAGAGAATGTGACAAGGATCCAACTGTCTGTATTCATCAAATATACCGACAACTGGAACCTTGCTCGATTAATCACATTGCTTGTTTCACGTTCCATTACGTTCCATTGTGCACACGGTGCTCGGGGTGTTCGGTGCGCACGATACTCAGTGGACTCGGTGCACACTGCTATATGCACATGGCGTTCGGTGCCTCGGTGCTCAGTATACACAGTGCAGTCGCTGCACGTGGTGCTCGATGCACATGCTGTGCAGGGTACTTGGTGCACATGATGATTGGTGCGCATGGTGCTGTGGTGCCTCGGCGTGCATAGCACATTGGTTCGGTGGTGCACACTACATTTGGTGAACACAATAATCAGCACACAATAATCAGCACACAAGACATTCGGCATGCTCGGTGCACTTCATACGAAAGGTATCCTCGGTGCTTGGGTACCTCGGTGCACACAGTGCTTAAGCATTCCGGTGCTTTCATTAAGTGCAAGACTGTGTGCAGTGCCAGGCTTATATCCCAGCTGGAATGTCTTGGTTCCATGCTTGCACGCCCTGTAGGGTGAATGTGCCCCAGGAGGATGGGCATACATTATGTGTGCGGTGCTTAGGTGTCCAGCACTCCACTTCAGCTCTAGGGGACGAGATGTTCTGCAACATCTGCACGGCTTTCCAACCTCGGGTGCTTCGCCGATGGCTTAACAGGACCATGGGGACTGAAGGTTTGTCCACTATAACTGAGCTACCCTAGGAGCCCTGGTTCCCACACTCCTCCAACTGTCCCAGAGCCCCTCGCAGGGGATCCCCTGCGTGCAGACTCAGCCACCAACATCTTGCAGCCTCTCCTTGTCTCCACAGTCGGTAAGCAGGTCAAACGCTCGAGAATGACGAGGGACATTATGGACTTGAAGGCACAGATGGCCCAGGTCCTGGAGCTGTTGGCGCGGCAGCAGAGTGCTTCTACTCCAACCATGGCTCCACCAGTGCCTGTCCAAGAACCGGCCCCTGTCTCCCTCAAGTGAGTTCAGAATGAGCTGGAATCATCGGCAAGGATGACAGGAGGAGGAGGACGTGCTCTCTATAGTGGCCTCCTGGAATGAGAACTCCTTACACACTGAAATGGAGGAAGGAGAGGAACCTACGCTCTCTACCAAGGCAGAGCCCAGCTCTGAGGTTGCCCTGGAAGCTAGCGCACCTCCGTTTTTGAGCTCCAAGTCAGCCCTAATGAGACATGCTACAAACTTTTTGTAGGTCTTTTGGGCGACAGCAATTAAGCCACACCGGTCTGTGTTCAGGACACAGTCAGTGACTCCTCACCCTCAGACCTTCCCAGCATTCATTGGTTTCATGGAGGAGGTACATTCCTCCTGGGACTGGCCAGCCTCAGCACCCAGTGTGCTGAAGCAAACTGCCCCGCTCGCTTCTTTAGAAGGCGTGGACAAGTAATGTCTGGTGGGTTTTTCCAAAGTGGACTCCACCATTGCGGCCTTGATCAAAGCTCCACTGGTGGGGGGCTTGCCCAAGGACCCTGCATACCCAAACCCTCATAGCAGGGTCACAGAGATGGATTTGAAGCGGGCTTACGCAGCTGAAGCACAGGTGATTCACCTAGTGAATGCAGAGAGTATCCTGACCGCCTATTTTGATGGCATACTATAGGAAGCCCTGCTGCCTGAGCCGGTGTTATTCCTCCTTTCAGGCACGCTGCTCCAGATCTCTGTCCTCCAAGGGCAAGCCCTGGGCTGGAGCCTAGCAAGCCTGTTGGTGGCTGTAGCAAAGTGGTTGGTAAGGGGAACAGGTGTAGCGGTGATGTGGTACAGGAGTGATGAACAGACAACAGTGATTCAGTGAACAAGTGTTTATTTGTGCTGTTTCCAGGTCTGGCGACCGTCAAATAATAAATCCCAGGCAGTACACAACAATGTGTAAAGCGCGGGGATGGTGAAGAACACAGTACAGTCTCAAACACAAACAAAGGCACAGTCACCAGTCCTGGGTGATATTCAAACGTGCAGCTGCTCTGTGCAGTGGTACTCTGGATAGTGCTTTACGTGGCTACAGCTCCGGAGGTGTGCGTTAACTGTCTAGTGGTGCGAAAAAGACAGACAATTATAAACAAACAA